>NC_143414.1:14256439-14559469 GCF_059467195.1 Physcomitrium patens | reverse complement strand
TATCATGAAACTTAGAAGAATTATTCTTGATATCATGGATAAGAAGATTAGAGGATACACTTGATTGAATTTACTTAACAAAGGTTGAATCAACAATCAATATTGATTTTATTATTCAAAAGTGAAAATGCTCCAACTTCAAGAAAATTATTCTTTATTGATCAAAAGATGCATTTCTTTCTTTTGGTATTAGATAAGAACGTTTAGAAAGAGCGTCTGACAAACCTTGTTGTTTTTGAAATTGATAAGTGATCTTAAAATCAAATCTCGATAAAAAAAATACTCCAATAAGCTTGGCAACAATTCAAAATATGTATTGACATGAGATACTTGAGGTTCTTTGTGATTAGTATACACTGTGATTGGATTCAAGGCACCTTCTAAATATTGACACGATTCTTGAAATGAATCTATGATTATAAAGAGCTCTTTGTCATGGATCTCATAATTAATCTTGACTGCTGAAAATATTTTGGAATAAAAAGCTATTAAATGGAATTTTTTATTTGCTCCTATTTGTGATAATATTATATTCAAAGCAAAGTCTAATACATCCGTTTCCATAAAAAATGCCTAGGAGAAGTCAAAATGATATAAAATTGGTACAAAAATAAATTCTTTTTTTTTAAGCATCAAATAATGCTTTGGCTTTTCTACTCCATTCAAGTTCTTTTTTACAAGTCAAATGTGTAATGGAGCTGCAATTTGAGAAAAATTCTTGATGAAGATTCAATAGTAATTGAAAAAGCTCAAAAAACATTACATATTTCTTATTGTTGTTGGAATCTTCTAATCAATGATAGTCTAGATCTTCTTTAGATCCATCATTAGGCTTTTGTTGGAAATGATGTATCCTAGAAAGTCAACATGAGTAATGTAGAATACACACTTTTTTAATTTGGCATATAATTTTACATCTCTAAATTTTTGTAATACATAACTAACATGAATTTCATACTCTTTTGTACTTTTAGAATAGATTAAGATGTTGTTCAAATAACAAACAACAAAATCATCAAGAAATTCACAAAAGACATCATTCATTTGATATTGAAAAGCAATTGGTGTATTTGTGAGTCCAAAAGGCATGAAATTATATTCAAAATGTCCATACTTCATTTAAAACAAAGTTTTCTATTCATCTCTTTTTTTAATATATATCAAATTATATGCTCTTTATAGATCTATTTTTATATAGATCTTTGCTTGATTGAGTTGATCAAAAAGTCTTAAAATTAAAGATAGAGGATACCTATTCTTGATGGTGATCTTATTGAGTCCTCAATAATCTACACACATTTGCAAAGTTTCATATTTTTTCTTTATAAATAAGATAAGAACTTTTGGTAGAGATTTAAAATGACGTATGAAATTTTTAGCTAAGTTCTCATCAATGTATTCCTTGATTGTAACCAACTTGTTTTGTAATAGGTTATAGATTGGTCCAAATGGTGATTGAACTCTTTTGTAAAGAGCAATGGAACAATCATAAAGACAATGTTTTGGAAAAATATCTATATTCATCTTTTTTAAAACATCTTAGAAATCTTGATATAAGCTAATAATATTCCTTGATATCTTTTCACTATCTAAAATGGGTGTGGCATATAAAGCAAAAGATCATCTTTCTTTTGCGACATGCATAAAAGCTCTTGCACCTATCAATAAGGATTTGGATGTACTAGACTTATGTATTTCCACTAAACTAATGGGATTTTGGATTAAACTATCAAAAAAAATTAAGGTTACAAGAAATCCAATCTATTTGAGGATTATACTTTTTCAACCAAGATAATTCTAAAATAACTAGATTAGATAGAGATCTTATTATATTAAATATTATTATATTATTATGAGCCTTAATTGCTACATCTAAAGAAATAATCTTATAAATAATATCTCCAAAAGATAGTGAATGACTATCTATGACTTCTATATATATATATATATATATATATATATAGATTTATTTTTTTTAATTAATAATATTTCTTATTTTTTGACAAATTCTTTGTCTATAAAATAGGTTGAGGCTCTTAAATCTAACAAAGCTAAGACTTTGTGATTTTTTGGTCCTAAATAAACTTTTGTTATAAAAGAAAGTGAGGGATTTGAAGAGAGAATAGAACCTTTACTAGGAGATATGTAAGATTCTAACTGCATGGTTCCTATTGTAGCTAAAAAAGCTCATTTTTCAATACATTGTCTTCTTTGGCAACCATGCTTTTCATTTTGTGGTTGTGTTGTTTCTTTAGATAATGTTGAGGAGTGTGTTTAACTTCTCTACAATATAAGCATAAAGCCTCTTAATGTCATTGAGTCTTTTCTTGCTTCGTGAAGGATTTAAAATATATCTTATCAATTTGTATTGATTCTAACTTTGATGAATGTGTTTTTGAAAACTTGGAAGTTTTTGTTATTACTTGATTTATTCCTCTCTATCCAAGTCTTTGTTCTTGATGTCTTTTAAATAATTGATTATTCCATGCAATAACTTGAATAATAAATTATTTCAAAGATTTTACCTTTGACATTGTCACTAACAAATCTTCGATATTATTCTTCAACCCATATCAAAATTTATTGATAAGGACTTTGTCATTTCAGTCCATATTATAAGCTAGGTTTTAAAGTTTAGCAATATATATGGTAGTTGATTATAATCCTTGTTGCAAAGGTAAGAGCTTAGTCTCTACTACTCTTTCTAAATCACTTTTTTTAAATGTGGCCATAAATACTTCTAGAAATGGATTTAAATCATAAAAGAGTCGTACATCTTTTTCTATTAAAGCTGCAAATCAAAAAAGAACACTTCTTGATAGAAGTGTGCCTATAAATTTAACTTGAATAAATCCATTAGGATATTGGAAGGAATGTAATCTTAGATAGAACTTCATTTATTGCAAAAACCCTCAAAATTTTGATCTTGTTTTGTGAAACTTCTCATCCATACTAATGCTTGTTTCCATCATACTTATAAATAAAAAACTCCCTAGATTTGGTTGTGAGGTCAATTTATTTGTTTTCTTTCATTGTACAATTTTTTATTATAGACTTTGAACTTCTTCCATAAGCATAGGAATAGTACCTCCATGATTCACATTGGAAAGATGTGAAAATTCTACTCTTAAAGTGTTGAGAAGCTCATAAAGATGTGTAATGATTGTAAAATTATTCTTACTTCTGTTAGGAGTACTACCCATAATCTTTCCTTCTATAGACAACTCAAACAAGTTTAAAAAGTTAAATTAAAGGAAGGTAATTTACAACCTCTAATATCAAATGAAAAATTTCTACAAAGAAATATATTGCACTCTCTTTAAAGAAAAGATTAATATTAGAAAATAAGATTATTTATTTAAAGGTGGATAATCTTCAATCTTCAAAATACAACAATAAAAGTGAAATAATCTACTTACTTCTAAAACAAGAGAAAAAAGTAAGTTAGTATTCTTGTCAAATTTTCAAGGACATGAATCTCAAAGAAAAAAATCCTCAATATAGTCTTGTGACACTGAAAAGAATTAAATAGTCTTTCAAAGATGATATATTATTAAACTAGAATGGCTATTGCCAAAAAATAAGGAAACTAGAAAGTCTTAAAATAAGCCTAAGGACTGAAAGGCATTGATAAGAGTAAAGAAGGCTTTACTATTGCCTCTATATATATTCTTGATCAAGAGCTATGTGGCAATGTCCTATGTAACCTTCAAAAAATATTGACTTTACAAGACACATATCTTAACTTACAATGCAAGTTTTCTACATGTGTACTACATAATTAAACTACTCTGTAAACTATCAACACATGGTTAACTTGTTGACCAAGTTTCTAACCTATCGATCAACTACAAATACATATAAAGTCAAATCAGTGCCTATAAAGCTTCTACAAAGCTTTTCTAGAAGGTATTACAAAATTAACTTATTTTTATTTATTTTTATCTATTCCTATCTAATCATATAAGTATTTATTAGAGAATATATATATATATATATATATATATATATATATCTATAACAATCACTTCTTTCTAATTAGTATTCAAGCCATGTTTTTATTTTAATCTTCTAAAAATATCTCAAGCAATTCTTGCAATCTTCTCTTATCACTTGAATAAACAATTCTATCTTTTTTCTTTCTAAAGTTATTTTTTTGGTTTTTATCAATTGCACATATTCATGCTTGAATTTCATCAAAATTTTATTTATTAATGAATCTTTATTAGGCCATGAAATTTACTTTAATAACATTTTCTTTGTCACCTTCTTTAAATCTTTTATAAAAAATTCTTCTTTCAATGCTTACATAAGCACTTTTCAATTCTCTTTATTAATTTTTTTTAGTTCTTTCATATGTTCATAAATTTCAAAAATCATATCAAGTTCAAAACTCTCAATTATCTTGTTCTCCAAAATTTTATTTAATTCTATCTCTCTTGCATAAATTCAAATATACTTTGAAACATTCCATTGATCAAATTGATCCACCTTATCAATATTAAAAGATGATGTCTTTTTTGCTAAAGCTTCTTTTTCGTGCTCAATATTTTGTTGATGCATATACAAATTAAAAGCCTCAAATATTTTTAAAGTACCACAATTAAATTCTACCAGCTATTTACCTTCATCCTCTATATGCCCTACACACACAAATATATACTACCTCAACTTTAAACTTTTTATATTGGATTCATTAAAAATATGTTAAAAATTTTGTTATTGATATTGAAAATAATAAAGCTTCTTATTGTAAAGATCTTTCTTGCTTATATATGTCTTAGTTAGTTTCTATCCTCTTTTTTGTACTTGTTTGTACTAAATTATCAATGAAATCTTCACTTGTACTTAATTTGACCTACTTCACTTGAAACTTATATAACTCAATGTAAAATTAATAGAATGATTTAAGACCTTTTGTAATAGATTATATATCTTATTTTTTCTTTATAATTTAATTTTTAAAGTTATTAGTGATTTAAATCATTTATAGTAAGTAAATTTTTTAATCTAATTTTTTGTCTTTGTTTTCTCCTCACAATCTTATACTTAGTTATTCTTTTATGCATATCTTTTAAAAAAATTATTAAAATTATTAAAAAAAAAAATTATTGAGCTTTTGACTTAACAAAATAACTAATCTCTAATTTTCACAATCATAGCTTTCATAGACACCAAGTTATGACTTCTTAAAATTAATGCATTTGACTTGCAAACTTGTTAGACTCACTATCCTTTGGGACTTCATAGTTCCTTGACATGGTAGATTTTTGCCTTCAAAATTTGTACATAAGTAGATACACTTGTCTTAAACATTGTCTTAAAAAATTCTTATAATCAAAAATTACAATCGATCACAATAGATTCCAATTCAAGATCCAAAATTTGCCTTCTTTATTAACAAAAACAAAAGATACAACATCAATGTCTTTCTGCCTCTTCTTACTCTCTTAAGTCACCTTGACACTTTAAAAATATCACTAAGATATCTCTAAGATAAGAATCCACAACATACAATCTATCTTATCTTTATTCTAATCTTTAAAAATATCACAAAGAGGACTCCAAGATGAAAATCTACTACAACTAACTTTCTTGGTTGTCAATCTAATGTTTGGTCCTTTACCAACAAACAAATAAATACATGAACTAAAACAACACTTTACTAATATCAATCTAATTATATGCTTAAAGTAGGCATAATACATGCAAATGCCTACCATTTCATTAATAAATAGTCTGCATTACAACAATGTGGCCAATTTGATGGACAAGTTTTCAACCTACCAATCAACTACAAACACGTATGAAGTCAAATCCATGTCTATATTTAGATAATTTATTTATGTTGGTGACACTTTCATAATGATGCATATGAAACATAGCATGTAATTTTATGCAACAAAATGCATCTTATTATAAAATAATTTATGGCACATATAATTATTGTTAATATTGTTATTACGATCTAAATAAGAAAATAAGATTTTATTCCACTAATCAATTTAAAATCCTAAATCTTAAAAAGTTTTGAAGAAATTATAACAAAGATAATTTCTAATAAAACTTGATTTTTCTATTGCAATTAATAAATCTAAATAACAACCAACTCTTCCTTTTTTTTTGGCTCCACTTATTAAAATTAGAATTTTTTCATGGATGATTTTATGATTCTTTGTCACAGGTTGAACCTAAAAAGATGTTACTTTACTATCTAGTTGTAGATATTTAAGAACATACTACAAATGTTCTTTATGATAAAATATTTATTTGCTACAATTATTTTTATTCTTGAATTACATGTCCTTGACTTGCTTTAATAAAACAGTTCGAATACAACAACCCCCCCTCAAAAAAAAGAAAAAAAAAAACAAAACAAAACAAAACAACACCTTTTAAGAAACGATGGACCCAATTTAGAGAGTTGCAAGCCAACTCGATCACCCCACTGCAATGGACGGCGCGGATGCTAGGAGACAAAGTAGATGAATGTCATCCATGAAGAAGGCGGGGAGAGGAGGCCAAACATTCGTCGGGGCGATGAAATCCGGGGGGGGGCACTTCCAGCACCTTCTTCATCTTCGGCTCTTCCTCGCATTGATGGTGATGAGCCTCTCGCTCCTGCTCGCTCCACTGGAGGCTTAAGTCTCCTTCCTGGTGCCGCATCCCGAAATTCGACAGCCTTCCCTGTTCTGTTCTGTTCAGTTCAGTTCGTGCTTCTATCTCCGCTCGAGTCTGTGGTCGTGCTCTGGAGCATTCTTCCCCGTGGTTACACCCCTCGCAACATTCAAGATCTCTACTGGTCGCTCTTCTAAGTCTGGTTCTGGTTCAACTTGGGGAATATTTTGTGGGTTTTCCGGTCGCGGTGTCCTTCATTTTCTCGCAATTCCGCCGCATTCCAAAGGTTTTGCGGTAGGTTTTTCTGAGTGCGGGTTTATTAGACCGCCAGGAAATTTGCAGCGTAGTGGACTTTGCGGATAAAGTGGAGTGAGATGGCGATTTCCGTGGGAGCTGCGACGCGGAATTTGGCCAATGTACAACAATTGCAGCGAATGCCCTCTCCCTCCTCATGCAATTCGCTCTCTGTACACCGGGTGTTCTGCGCCCAGCCGTGCAGGTATTTATTCATAAGGGTTCGCTAATGTGGCCGTTATAATGAATAATGTGTAAGGATGCGGAGACTTCGTCGGGGACTTTAGTGGTAGGGTTTACTAGCCGCCCAACTGGATGTGAACCATGTGTAGGTTTGTCACGCATGTCATTCAGTTAATCTATTGTAGAAGCGAATGCTCTCAGCGGTTTACTTTGGTCAGTGGAGGCTTGTTTTGTCAAAGAGGTTGTTTACTGTGTGCACTCCTCCTTTACATTAGTTCTTCATTTTTTTATTTCTTTTTCTGTATAATTGAATTGGACAATTAATGGGACGGTCTTTTCACACACAATACGTATTTCTTAAACTAGCGTAGCAATTCGCTCTAATTCAGCTGGTTGCTGCCACTTTCCGAGATTTTTTCTTGCTCCTTGTTACCAATCATGAAGAATACAGTCTGCAAACATACGCTGGTTGAAAGTTTCTCCATTTTGGGGACCCTTATTGGTTTTTATACCTTGTCTTTAAAGTATTATAGACACAAGAGGATTGATTTCTGGCTATAGGTTGGCTGATCAATATCATGATTACATGAAACATCATTTTTCTCCCATGGAAAATTGGTGTTTCCTTGGTAGACATTGCTGCCCAGTGTTGTAAGCGGATGCCAGGAAACCTTGGAATTCCAACTCGAGGATAGAGGAATTTATGAAGTTTTCAGGTAGAATTTGTCTGATGTGTAGTAACCTTGAATTTATGAAACTTCTCGCAGGATTGTCCATGGGTTGGTTTGTGGTTATTCATCAAGCACATTCTTTGCCTCAGAAACGTCTTTCTCTTTCGTTGCTCGTCCAACGCGAAAGAATCACCAGCTGCGAAATGGAAGTTTTGTAGTTCGTGCTGATGCTGTAAGTACTTCTTGCTTATACTCCTCGCAACGCATTAATGAGATAGTACACATTTAATGCCCTCGAAACTCGAAGATCAACCTTGTCACTTGCAGCTGTCCTTGTTGGGAAGGTTTTGAGAACAAGAGAAAGACTTTAGGAATGATCTCTTGCACAGTTTGTCTTAGAGCTTTTGGCAGTCATCAATTTTCAGGAGGTTAAGAGTAGGTGTTTCCAAGCTGAGACAGTGAGACGTTCAGTAAAGGCAACAATCTACATCTTATAGGCATACTGGTGATCCCAAAGTCTTGCAACTTGCTTCTATTTATACATACAAATTATTGTCGAAGTACATGTATCATACTTGTATATCATTGACATCAATTCGCTGTTTGTCCTTAGGACTACTACGCAACACTTGGAGTGGGCAAAAATGCTGATAAATCGGAGATCAAAAGTGGTATGCAATTAATAGATCTGTTCACCTCTCACTTTTCTAATGCGCTCTGGACTGCTACGTTGACAATGAGATTGATAGCACGTTACCCTTGCTTTTGTGTAATGGATGATTCTGTTTGTGGTGATTTGACAGTAAAACTTTCTCGTTAGTCAATATCTGCGCTGCTGCACTCCATGTGCTGAATTCTGAAGTCTTTCTTGCACCAGAGTACGCATGAAATCACTCTAATGCCGAGACAAAACAGGCGTTTGAGCTAGTGTTAGTAACAAGAAAGTACATTGGCTTCCAGTCGTTACTGTAGATTTTACATGGTGATTTGTATCAGTTCCCTGGTCACATTTACGTTCACAATATCTATGTATATATACATAGATTACACAAAATCTATGTATATATACATAGATTTCGATCGTTGTCTAGTTTTGGTAGTCGGTGCATGGTCTGCTTGGAAAGATTACCAGGGCACAATACGAGTTACGAAGCTGTCAATTGTATTGTTTCTCCTTGTTGAAAATGGTAGATCCATTTCCAAAATTACACAATTGAGCGTAGTGATGTTTTTATTGGCTCGGTGCTGATGTGTTTGGTGTCTGCAGCTTATCGGAAACTTGCAAGGCAATACCATCCAGATGTAAACAAGTAAGTTCCGATTGCATCATTGCTTTGCTTTAATTTACACGTGACTGCTGAATTTCCAAAGTTATTCCTGTTAGATCTAGGAAACAGACACGCATGTGGGTAAATGGTAATTTAACTTGATGCTTGTTTTTGTCAATAGAGAACCTGGAGCGGAACAGAAGTTTAAAGATATCAGTAACGCGTATGAGGTACATACAGCATGTAAATTTTATGCCAAAACAAGTTAATAGCATCATCTTTAGTCTTTTTAAAGCGGTATTTTTTCCTGATAGTGAAGAGTTAGTGAACAGAGTGCAGTATTCCATCTCTGCCATGAATTTCTTCCGAATTGTATGTGCACTTTTCAAAGGTGGTGGCGCTAAGAGTCTTCATACTTTGCAGGTCCTCTCTGACGATGAGAAGCGATCAATTTATGATCGATTCGGTGAAGCTGGACTCAAAGGCGCTGGAGGCGCCGGAGGGGCAGCGGTAAGTTACCTCTTACATATCGTAGTAGAGTAAAAAAAAATCTAGCTTTAATTTGAGTTCTTCGTTATCCGTTTTACCATTTGGGTTGTCAATTTTTGAAACTTCTGTGTTTGTATTGCCTGGTGTAGGGTTTCAATAATCCTTTCGACCTTTTTGAGACTTTCTTTGGAGGCATGGGCGGTAGAAGCTCCGGCCAGGCTCGAAACAGGCCTGTACAGGGTGATGATGAGCGCTACGACCTACTTCTGGATTTTAAAGAAGCTGTTTTTGGCGTAGAAAAAGATATAGACGTAACAAGACTCGAAAGCTGCAGCACTTGTAGTGGTTCTGGAGCAAAACCGGGTACCACACCCACTACGTGTAGCACCTGTGGAGGTCAAGGACAAGTGATGACAACTGCCCAAACTCCTCTAGGAATGTTTCAGCAGGTGAGCAGTTGTTAAGGGTTGTGTGTCAACCTGGAATGTTCTTTTAGTTTTAATTCAATATACCATAGTCATGTAGTTTCAGGTGATTGATGTATTATTTGGAGGGGTTATAGATACTGATGGAGTTTCACGACACTTTTTTCTTCTACTTTGTCCTATTGTCTAGTCAGCCACACATAGAACCTTCTGCAAATTTCATTATTTCACTTAATTCCTTTTTGAAGATCTCCCAACGCATAGTCATTTCATGGTCTTTGTGACATGGGTCACTCTTGGGATTGTAATTGTACAGGTGTCAACATGCCCAACATGTAAGGGCTCTGGAGAGATGTCGACACCATGTTCGACATGTTCAGGCGATGGACGAGTCAGAAAAAGCAAACGTATAAGCTTGAAGGTACCCGCTGGTGTTGATTCAGGCAGCAGGCTCCGAGTGCGATCTGAAGGTAATGCCGGGCGTAAGGGTGGTCCCCCTGGCGATCTTTACGTCTTTATCAACGTTAAGTCAGACCCTGAGTTGAAGAGAGATGGTAACAACATATACGTCTCAGTTAAGATTTCATATATAGGTGCAATACTAGGAACAACTGTGAAAGTGCCGACAGTAGATGGTTTCGTAGACTTAAAAATCCCCGCGGGCACGCAACCTGGAAGCACGTTGGTTATGGCTAAAAGGGGCGTTCCATTGTTGGGCAAATCGAATTTGCGAGGTGATGAGCTAGTGAAGGTTCAAGTTGAGATTCCCAAGAAACTAAGTTCGGAGGAAAGAAAGCTCATTGAGGAGCTTGCAGAGGTGTCAAAACCTAAAGCTGGCAGTTCCAGGTGATTCCTATGGAGAGCATCTCAGATAGATGAGGTAGGCTGTAGTAATGGAATATTTTGTAGTCTGAACATTGAGGTAGGTATTGAAGATTACAGGAAGTTCAATATCGCAGAACAACCTATGTAACATAGGTTTTTTATGTGCTCCAACTACATGTGTTGAGTTTTTCCAGTCAACAAAGATCATTTAGTATTTCAGTATCACCATTTAAACTTATCCACTCAATTGGTGATGTCGTCTGTGTCCTTGCCTCGAGTATTCACAATTTATTCGCAGTTTCTTAGTGCTCTGTTCTTTTCGTATTTCATAATCTTCCTTTCAACTCTTTCGGTGTAGTTACTGTTAAAAACATGGGATGGTGATGTAAGTCTGCACTTTATCTCCTTCCGAAAGCTCGAGTTGTGTTCAGCAACTGTCTCAGGGATTAGCATGGCATTGACAATCGTGAATTAGCCTTATCATATTAATTGTTTTGAGAATGGCTTTGAAATGACAAGCCGAAAAGTTGTCCATGAGACATGTCTTTCACTGTTTTTTCAACGCTAATTATTCCGCATCTAAAGCCGCAAACTGTTTTATATATAAACAATCCATGTGTTTTGGATGAATTTTTTGATGATGTTTTGTAAGTTACTCTTAGGTCAAGAAGATAAAACGTTTTGTTCCTTGTTATTTTTTATTAGAAGATTTTAAATAGCATCCTCAATAATAGATAATAATCTGAAATTGTTTATGCAAAGAACTCCAATTGACCCAAAAGAATCTAGCATGTTAGTTTATTTTTAAACTGTCATTCCAATTGGTTTAGTTTCAGATTTTGAAATTAACTTAATACTTTCTGAAATATAGGTTTTAATAATAATCTTATTTATCTATTTATCCAACTAAGTTTTGTAAATAATTTTATTATAACATATATAAATATATATATATATATATATATATATATGTACCTTGTAGATTTAGACTATAGTAATGCTTTTAAATTGTATTTGGAATAGAATATATTTTTGTAGAATAATTCTATTTTAAAAAGAAATAAATACCATTTTTTGCAATTCCCGTGCAAAGATTCTTCTTTTTGCTCCTATGCCAACTACTCTCCAATTGTCACTTATTAAAATCATACTAAATTGATATTATTTGAATTTATTAATATACAAAATCTTTTGAATAGAATATCTTGAGGTTAGTTTTATTCTATAATGTACTTATCAAATATCATAAACCAAGGCAAAAGATCCTCTAAGCTCTAACACTTTCTAAAAAAGAAGATAAAGAGGTGTATATTAAGTAGCCAAATGCCTTGTTATCTAATTAGTGAGGAAGATGAATGAATTAACAAGATTCTCATTGTCTCTTTGAATAACACATTATTCAAAGTTTATTCATTTACTTCTATTTATAACCATCTTCAATTAATATAGTTGATTCTTACAACAAGTTATAATTCTAGCATGTATACCCAACACCTTATAAATTTAGAAATTCACAAAAAATAAATCAAGAAGTATTAAAATTTAAATTTAAAGATCTTATTTAGTAAAAACACACAATTGAATCAAGGATTTATTGCTAATTAAAGATTTTAAAGCACACATAAATTATTTTGAAGGTAGATAGAGAATAAAATATATTCTATGGCAATATTAGTAGGTACTATGATTAAACAATATTTAGTGTATAATAGTTCTAAAAATTGCTAATATTCTTAGGATACAAATATTTTAATACCATCCAATGATCTTTTCAAATAGAAGATTAGGAGTTCAACCTACTAACTTGGGAATAAATTCCCAAGTGTATTTCCTATAATATCATTGTTCTATTCTCACAGTATGCTATGTTATTTTCTTTTTGTAATATTTTTACCACTTAAAAAGTTTAGTGTATATTTTTATCTAGCATAACAATGTATTTTTTTGTTTCTTAAATATCATTTTAAAAGTACTTTTTAAAATCTAATGAATGACAATTTTAATCTATATTGCCAATTTCAATATCTTCTTATATTGGTTTTATTTGAAGGCACAAAAACATGTGGATAGAAGGATTCTCAAAAACATGTTATTATCAATCAAGATAATAGAATAATTTGAATTTATTACTCTCCACAATATCAAAAATTTGATAACAAATATATCCTTACTTCCTTTTTTATCAATTACTTCATTTTTTTAATCAATAGTTGTTATTATAATTCTCCAAAGCCTATTTTATTGTTTCTGTATGTCACGTATTGATTTGAATTTTTTTTTAATTTGATTTAATTTTCAAATTTTCTGCATGTTCTAATACTTGAATACTTGAATGATGTTACAAAAGAAATACACAAAAATCTAGATAATAATTGTAAACTACACTAGTAGCCATGTGGATATTCAACTAATTCATTTCATAACACTGAATTTGTTCACTCATTTGTAGCATGCTCAATCAACAGTTATTAACCGAGAACTTCTAACCATGTAGTTTATACTAACGTTAGCAGACTGCAAATCCGAACTTCAGAGCCTTCTGTTTTTTCTTCTTTAGTTAATGTTATTTATTTTATTCAATCAATATTATCAACACCATACATTTTTTAATGTACGTGTTGGCAACACCAGTGTCTCTCACAGAAAAAAATAAAAAGTAACAATAACAATTCTCACGTGATATTCATCTTTCCACAGTCAGGGTATAATTTGAAACGTGCCTTTACTGCAAGTGCAGGGTCATGCTTTTCTCAACCTGTGCAAATGCTCCTTTGAGACAATAAAAGATCAGGAAGCATGAGACACACAAGCAAGCGAGAGATGGAAGTGACAATCAGAGGCCGGATTCTAGTATCAGAAAGTGTAGCTGGCGGCGTTACAGTTTGTCCATCACCTAGTTTAGCTCCGACATGAAACAACTCAGTTGCTACAACTCCTGGAACTTGATCACAATGCAGGAGATATCATCTTCACAGTAGCGCCGCCGCGCCTCCACCACAAGCTCATGTGCAGCCTTGACAGGGTCCTGGCATCGTCGCACTCGGTCCACCACTTCCTGGTTGTCATACATGGAGAACAAGCCGTTGCTTCCCAACACTAGAAACTCACACGACAAGTCCACCACTACATCGGCAACATCTAGCTTCGAGCTCATGTGCTCCTTCAGTTCCTTGTCACCGAATGCTCGTGTGAGCGCTAGCAGTCCGTCCACTCGCCATTGATCACCTGGCAAACAGAAATGCAAGAGATGAGAGATTGAGGAGCGGTAACAGATAGTGGAGGTGATTCAATGTGGACGAAAAGAGAAGCTGATGATACTAGAAAGGTGGGTTTTACCAGGAAGGTGTGTGACGTGGCCGCCGCGAGCTTCGACAATGGCGCGTTCAGTGGGGCGGCCTGGGTCGTGGTCCACGGAGAGCTGCATTGGTTCGCCGTTTTTGGATAACACCGCACGGGAGTCGCCCAAATTGGCCACGATCAAGCGGCTGCCCTTCCCGTACACCATGGCTGTCACAGCCGTGCTGCCGCCTTTCTCTAGTGGTGAGGCCAACATGTCGCGGTCCGTGAGAAGGTATGCGTCGCGGGTAGCGCCTGCGGGGTCTGATTGCACACCGCCCTCGTTCAGGATGTTGTCGAAGAGGTGGTCCTGCAAATATTTCGCTGCAGCGTCGCCGTTGTGGGCATCGAAGATACCGAAGAACGCCACCTAGATCATACACAAAGGGTTCAATCACAATACACAAAAATGGGGCATCGTCATTCTTGAGCTCACAGCACATATTGTCAAGTATGACGAGTATTGTGATGGGGATTGAAGGTGAGCTCTAACCTCCTCTTCATTGATAGTTCGCACTTCGGCGACATGTAAGTCTTCCATGGGTCGGCCAGATAGCCCTTGCAGGAGACAATACCCCCACACCACTTGAGGCTGTAGCTCCTGGCTCTGTCCACCACCGTAAGTGGCTTCCTCCGACGAGGTGGGACTCGCTGTGCCATCCCCTCGGCTAACTGCTTGATGCGATGCCACGCTCACTCGAACTTTGCCTTGCTCACCAATACCACCCCCGGATGGCTTCGGCGTAGCGGTAGTCTTTCCCCATCCAGTGTTAGGTGTCAGCAAAAGCTCGGTAACTGTATTCGCCATCCTATCTTTACCTACAATGTCTCTTCCTCGTCTCTTGCCTCTCAAATCGATCAAAAACCTAACTCTTCACCCAAAATTTGTACAGGTTTTTTTGTTTATAATCAACAGGAAACGCCAATCGAGCCACGATCGACTTCAACTACAGCTTTACAATACCTTAGCAAACCTCTATGTTACACAAATTCTTGCTAATTGGTACACGATTTCAGATCTATTGAATGAATCGATCCTGCAGCATGCGATCGCCCACTGAATAACTTTCAAATCACAAGAAATCTACTGCAGTCGATGATCTACAGATTCTTCAATATGCCACCGCCGGTCAACTTCGTCTTGTATGGAGAACACCGCATACAGATTCAACCGTGGTCCGTCTTCTGATAGGCTTTGTGACTCAAAAGCATTGCTAATCTGGACCTCTGACGTGATCAGAAATGAATCTGTCCACCTGCTCAACAAGCTCTCCCATCCTGCGTGGCAGGATTCTAATTACAACCCACTTGTCGACACCGGAGGACGCCACGTCGATATCATGGGAGAATCTCGGTAAATAAGCTGCCAAGTGTGCAGGAGGTTAAATCTTAGTCCCAGGTTTGGTCGAGGTCCGAAAATTGTTGTGCCGGTGATCCAGAAGAGTCTCTCTGATCTGCAGATAGTATCCATTTAGAGAATCGAGACAAGGAGGCTGTGAACAATTAAGTGCCACCAGGACTCCATGATATTATCCAAAATCATACAAACCTATCATGTAGAAGACGTGCGCAAGGAATCCAAAATTGGGTTTAGAAGTTCGAGGGTGCCGAAAGCGTTTTTAACTGGGATAAGAATTAAACATTGTTGAAGTTTATCAACACACAATCAATAGATGCTGCGAACTGTTGTAAGTATGCATCAGAGGTGGAATTTTATATAAATTCTTCATACAATGTCTTCCTTGAGCAACGCAGCATTCACAACTATATGAGAGCGACCCATTAATTGAGCATTAGTCCTCAAGAGACAGATTGCAATTGAGTTGTAGACCTGAATTTGAACTGTTGGAGACTGAATTTCTAGCCGCGTCTATACAATTAATTTCACCTAGAAGACTTAGCTATTGATTTAACTAGAAATGGGGAACTACATAAGCGGTGCTCTGCTCTAACAGCTTTACACTACGAATGCCAGAGAGGTTTTTGACACGACAGAAGCTTATCTTTGCCGAAGGGACCACTCTCTGTCTCTAGAATTCGAGTCTTCCATCGCACAGATTTGGCCAATGCCTCCACACGGTAGACCATATCGTTGGTCTCCCGCACTAGCACCCAGCCACCAGGTCGCAGAATGCGGTCCATTTCCAGCACTATGTGAGCGATGTTACACCTGGATAAAGAAATATAAAAGACGTAGAACATGAGACTCTTGTCATGGCTTTTAAACTTTCAAGTCTGGCTTTCCAAGCGAAATAGCCACAAGGAGTCCATTTAATCAAACGTCGACCAAAGAATAGGTGGTAGAAATGACCTTTTATCTTCTTGAGTTAAGAGCCCAACAGCATGCAACAGATCATAAGTCCTTGGATACGTGTCAAAAGGCTCGCACCTGAAATGTAGTAAATAAAGCTCAGGTGAAGTTCTATTGCGAATTGCTGAACATTCACAAAGCAAAGATGAAATTTTGGGAATCGACTTTGCTTTGTTTGCCACCGTAGTGACTGGGCACGGTAACCACACCAACAGAAGAAAAATTCCTGCACCATGGGGAAATAGAGATAGCGAAATCACCAATCGTGTGAAACGCCAATAAGTCCCCGATCGAAGATAACTGGCAAAGTATTTTGTCCACTGATGGGAACAACATTCATGACCCACCAGTCCACTTTCTGGTCCACCAATCCTGCTGCAAATCTGCATAGACAGTAACAGGTCATAAAGCTTCTTCCTGAGCGTAAGGTTGAATATAAAAATAAACAAATAAATAAATAACTACGAAGACAAATGTTCCATCAAGAAATTTTAAGTAGCCCAATGTCTGCTCGCTTATCAGAATATTTAAGATCCATACCCTCCATACATAGCTCGCATGTCCATTATATTCCGGAAATCTTCTTTGTGAAGACCCAAACCTCGAAGGTACCCCTCCACCACAACATGCCAATATCTCTGATCTGATTTGAAAACGTAGGATCTTGCTTGTGTAGCATCCATGACAATGGTCTCAAGTCTGCGAGGAGGAGTTGATAATCTGGCGGGCCATTCGGGAAGATCCCCACCGAGTCCATTTTCAGGAAGCAGAGTTAAGCAAGATTGCAGCGAAACATACCTACAAAGCGTAAGCAATCGTTGAGTAATAGTACGAGTGTGACTAAAAACTAAATTCATAGTTACAATCAATGTAACACTGAAATATTTTCCTGGTTTCACTATTTCATTAAGTTCCAAGGCGCTCCTAAATTAATAGGCCACGTCATACTCTAAATACTTTTATGTCAAAGTACTCGCAGCACCAAGCTTACCAGGTTTCGTCAGGATTAACACTTGGATCACACAGCACGTCCGATGACCGACTCTTTAAGCAAGAATGATTCAAAGGCTTGCGCCAGATGCCAACTTGCCCATCTTTTCCAACTTGCTCCCAACACAGGTGTTTTGCCAGATCCTCCATTTCTGAAATATTACGAAGACACTTGAATGTAATTGTTCTAGAGAACAGAGGCATGGAAATTTAGAAGTAATACATAGAACAGCGTGCAGAGTGGCCAGACTGAGTACCTCTCCACACATTTTCCTGGTGCTCTTGGGGCGACCACACAAAGTACGCACCAGCTCTGAGCACGCGGTCTACCTCTATAAGCAAAATACCATCTGATTGCACCAGTATCCAAACCACTTACAGATGTTCAGGCTCCTAAAGACAACCAGATCATCCCTGACAAATTGTCTAAGTTTGGGACAAGCTAGTAGAATTTCCATTGAAAGCCACTCAGTTCTGTACCAATTATGATCACAGAAATTATAGCTGAAATAAGGAAATAGTTTAATTTTCTTATTAATTTAAATGACATTAATGTATTGGTTCGTATTCCCTGCTCGTAAGAAACAAGTCAAATAGAAGATATTATACCATCACGATTCCAATTAATTTGACAGCCGGAACAATGGATTAGATCAAAAGCTTGGCTCGGAAAAAGAAGCCGGCGTGTTGCCAGAACAGCAACTAGAGCTGGTACACCACGTTCCAGCGCAAACTGGCTTTCATGGCCATCTTTTGGGGCTATAGAGAGGGTAATTACATCACGATCAAACAAGTAGGCTCCGAAGCTGGCTACACCACAGCCGATATCAAGAGCAACACGTGTCCGGCGCCCATAGCCGATGGTGGGTAGCATCTGCACCAGAATCTCCATATTGTGATCATGGGAGGAATTTGCAAAACCAAGAATAGTTGCTGTAAAATTCCTTTCTGAGCACCAGACAAATGTATTTATTGGCTACTTACTTCACTGATATGGTCCAGGTATTGATGAACTCTATTTTCAGATTGAATGTCACCGCTAGGAAATCGAATCCTGTCCTTGTCAAGTTTGATCCAGTTCTCTCCACTCTTGTCAGCCAGTAGCTGCGCATGTGGAACATTGTTGTACCAAATCTGCACGTAGAATCGATCGATTAGGGTATCAAATTAGAGGCGAATATACTAACAATGAAAACTTCAAGTGTTGCAGGTATGTAAGCGCGAGGATGACTGACCTCACTGCTGCTTTTTGGCCATCTGATTGGGAGTTTGTAGTTAAGCGGTGCACCAATCAAACAGCACATGCTGCCTCTTCGGGGACAATGCCGCTCCCAGATTTCACCCCTTGTGTTCGATTTCAACTCGCTAATGCCGCCAGCATTATCAAGGCAGGGTATATAATCCTTCCACCCATGAGCACAGACATCAAAATTGTACGATTTGAAAGTTCTATTGCTTTCTAAGCTCGATAATGAAAAACGTTCTGAGACATCTCCAACATCCTGCAGCAGACAATCAATGGCATAAATTTCTCAGATGCATGGCAGTGTGAAATACTCTCTCAACATTACCTTCAAGCCTCAGAGCTAAAACGACCTCCAAACCTACTCAACATTCAAATGGATACAACAATTTGCAGGATCGCAAGTATGCCAGAAGTTTGAACCCTCAAGTTGCAAATGTTGAACCCTAATTTTAAAAACTCTGTGTGATAAAGTTACCAGGTACACTGCTGCTAACATCCCAGGTTTCCATTCATTCTTATCTAATCAATCCTCTCTGGGCATGTTAATCAAAACGTTTATACCTCACACCATTTCCAAAAAAACCAGAAAGCAACTGTATGAAGAGGATGAGCTACCACATCTAAGTCAACTTCAGCTTCATCGCCGAATGCGACAATGTCAGAAAGAAATCCTCCATTAGTGTCTAAAATCCCCAAGGATGCCAGTTTTCCATTGGTGAAATCTGCAACCGAAGAATAGTAACTCAAGTGGGATCAGAATTAGACACATTAAGTCCTCCCATATGAAGGTATTATCCATCCATCGACCATGTGACGCACAAAAATTCACCCAGTAGCCAGCAGCAACCTTATTCAAACCCAGGGGCTCGGCAATAGCACAATTGCAGGTGATAATCAGGAAGTTTCGGACATCGTCGTCCTGGAACTCACGCGTGATATGGATTCTTGATAGCTTTCGTGTAATGGTCTCACTCCGAAGCCGCTCACCATTTTCAATGTAAGCATAAGGATGACTTGCAGAAGGTTTGGTTCCAACCAGAAACAGAGCCACAAATGTAATCACAACCACCGAGCACTGCCGAGGCCGTATCCGCATCTCCATCTAAACCACAAGAATCGGCAGCATCAACTACCAATGCAGTCAAGCTGCAATTTGACACAACTCGAAACCCATCGTCAAACTCAAAACCGTAAAACACGCTGCAATAGAGTCCTAAGAGACCAAAAAAAAACTAACTTTCTACATTCAGAAAAAGAACGTAACCTTCAAAACCCACTACTCCAACCGTCTACCTCGTCAGCAACAAAGACAATGTCGAACTCTGTCAATTTAACTCCGAAAGAATCAATGGCGTACAGATCTTCTCTTATCAGCTTCAAAACAAAAAATTGCGAAATCCTACTTCTCTCGAACCCAATACCTGGGTAATCTGCAGACGGGTCCAAATTCCACTCATACACAGGTTGCAGAGAAGCACGTCCAACCTCTTACAATTCCCATGGTTTACTGCCTACAACGACAACAACGACTACGAACAACACCATTGACTGAATTCATTACAACAGTATCCTTATTTCGCAAAAAAAAAAAAAAAAAAAAAAAGAAGAAGAAGAAGAAGAACCCAATCAATGCTGAAAATAACAACCACACTTCCCTGCAGCCATGAACCCTCTAAATGAGAAGAGAGCATCCCTCGTCCCACGACAAAAATCCGTCACCGAGAGGCTTCCAATTCACAATGAGAGAGGGAGGGAGGGAGGGAGGGAGAGCCCACGGCCCTGCTTGAACTCGCCTCGGGAATGCAGTCCCACGAGCTACATACAGCAGCAGCCTTTCATCAACGCAGCCGTGACGTCGGCGCCACGTAGGATAATTTGGGCTGCGCAGGTGGCGTCCGACGTGGACGGGGGATGTTCTTGGAGCCATGGGAGTTGATGGAAGGGGGAGCCATTTCTTGGTGATGGTTGAGCTTCTTGGTGAATTAGGGTTTAGTTCCCTTCCCATGCACAAAAAGCATGGCTCCTATTATAACATCTCTTCCTTATTCTTCTTAGGAATCTATGTATCATTCTTTCATATCACCTAATAAATTATGCTATCAAAGGATTGAATGTGTGTGTTTCCATTCATACTAGCATGCATGTTTTTTGGATTGAATGTATGTGTTTCCATTCATACTAGCATGCATGTTTTTTGGAGAGAAAAAAAATTATATATAAAAAAAATTATTAATTTGTTCCAAAATTTTATGATGATGGAAAAATGTTTTCTAACCTTCAAAAAATTCTTCATTACTAGTGTCAAGGATATAATTTCAAAAAACTAAAAGATAAATAAATTCTTTTATTACTCAAATATACTAAAAAATCACTCAAAGATGCTATAATATTAAACTAGAATGGCTAATACCAAAGATAAGTAGACTAAAAAACCTTGAAATAAGACTAAAGACTAGAAAGGTATTGATAAAAGTAAAGAAGGCTTTACTCTTGCTTCTATATATACTATCTAACTAGAAGCTATGAGGCCATGTTTTATAAGACCTCTAATATGTGTCCAATTTGCAAGACACATTTTATAACTTACTAGGCAAGTTTTCTATATGTGTACCATGTCGTCAGCTTGTACCACAAGCTATTCAAATGTACGATACATAGCTAACTTGTTGGCCAAGTTTTTAACCTATCAATCAACTAAAACATGTATAAAATCAAATATGCCTCTATGAAGCTTTGCCATAAGATAATATCAAATCTATCTATATTTATCTTCTATCTAGCATTTTTTATCTAGATAAATATATATGTCCATGATATTACCTCCCCTTTTAGAGACAAGTTCTATAAAGAGTAGTCATCATATATTGAGAAAGTCTAAGATGTGACAAAATATATTTGCCATATATTTTGATCTTTATTTCCTTCAAAAGTAATTAATAAGTTATCTTAGCCATCAATAGTATCTCATACTAGGGCAGAAAGACCACCTTGTTATTTTATCATTGTTGAGGCCTTTGTAATTCTTTCCAAATAAAACATTTGAAATATTGTCAAGAAATATTCATACTTCCAATAAATTCACCAAATATAAGGAGTCTCTTTTAAGGATATGGTACCAAACGCATTGTATCTTACTATCTATTTGAAGAAAAACATGTTATTTTTGAAGATCTTCATCTATATTATATCATCTTGAAGGCTGTGAAAATTGTAATGTCTTATCTTTTAAGTTGGAAAATAATAATTCTTAAGTTAAAGCTATTGGTTTTTGATTTTTCATCTCTTTTGTGCAATAAATATACAAAAATTCCAAGCAAGAATGGAAAGTAGAATGTTATTTTTTTTAGATCTTATTTCTTTTAAAGCAAAGATTTTCTATTCTTCATCTTGATTTTGATAGATGTCATCCAAAAAAGGCATCAACTTTTTTTTTTTATATTTTCAAGATTCTTTGTTGATTCCTATGTATATTTATTAATATCATATTCACACAATAAATAAGATATTTCAACCTATTTTGATGTCGCCTTAAGTCTAAGACTTCTTCTACCTCAAATACTTGATTATTATTTACTTCTAAAAAAGAAGTTGGCATTTGTCTTCTTCTTGAGATATTCACTAACTTATATGATTTAAGAAGAGACATTTGGAACATGAAATGGATCTATATAGACTTTGGTAGGTATAATTGATAAGCAACTAGATTGATTTATTTATAAATAGGAAATGGTTTAAACTTATGATAATCCAATTCATCATAAAGATAGTTAGTCTTGATATTATCGCAAAGTAACCATATCTTATTGCCAACATAGAATTGAAGTTGCTTCTTTCAATGGGCATCTACATTGGTCTTTTGTCATTCTTGAGTTTCTTTTAATTCTCCCTTCATTATTGTATATAACTCTAATAAATAATTTTTTAAATCTTTTGCCACATGATTATCAACTTTTATAAAGTCAAAAGTATCAAATTATAGATGATAACCATAATTAGCAAAGAAATATGTTTTTTATGTAGAAAAATGTATTGTGTTATTGTAAGCAATTTTTTCCAATACCAAATGAATTGTTCAATTATATTGTTGGTAGTTAATAGTACACCTCAAATATTACTTCAAATTTTAGTTATGTACTTTATTTGTCCATTGATTTGAGAATAAAAAGTCAAAGATAACTTTATTTCTACCTTTAGAATCCTAAAAAGAAGTTTTTAAAATCTTAATATAAATTGAATCTCCCTAACTAATATAATATACTTAGGCAGTCCATGATAGTAATAGATGTTATTAAAGAAAAGCTTGGATATTTTTTACTTGGAATAGAATTTGAATATGATACAAAATAAGCCATCTTGATAAAAACAATCTACTATTACTAATATAAAATCATAAGAATTTGAAAGAAAAAGATTCTTGATAAAATCCACAAAAACAAAAGACTATGGTTGTTTTGAAATAAATAATAGCTGAAGAAGTCTATAAAATCAATGATAAGGAATTTTTTATCTTAAAAAAATATTATATAATTAAAAAAGTCTTTGACTACCATCCATATTTGAGGCCACCAAAAAAAATAGATTTTAATTTTAAAATCTTGTTGTATCCAAAATGTCTAGTTGCAAGAAAGTCATGATGATCTTGAAGAATACGTAATTGTGTTTTGTCTTTTGGAATATATGATCACCTCTTGAAATAGAATAGATTATTCTTCAACTTGAATTTAGAAGCATTTTGAGACTTAAAAGAATAATTTTTAATATCATGAATAAGAGTATCAAAGGACATATTGTCAGAGATAAGAACTTGATGAAAGTAAATAAATAAGTATAACAAAATAGAAAAAAAGAAGTATGTATATTAAAAAAAAATTGAAATGGCTATTGCCAAAAAACAAGGAAACTAGAGACTCTTAAATCTAGACTAGAAGCAAGAAAGGAATTGACAAGAATGAAGAGGACTTCACTCTTGCCTCTATATATACTATCTAACTAAGAGCTACATGGCGATGTGCTATGACCTCTAATATGTCTTGACTTTGCAGGGCACATGCTTTATCTTACAAGATAAGTTTTCTATATATGCCCCACATAATTAACTTGTTCTTTAAGCTACTAACATATGTAGCACATGGCTAACTTATTGGCCACGTTTCTAATCTAAAAAGTCAATTATAGACACCTATAAAATCAAAGAAACATCTATAAAGCTTTTAAGAAGCTTCTATAGAAGTTATTAAGGAATTAATTTATTTTTATCTATTTTTATCTAATCATATAGATAATTATTGATTTATATGTATATGTCTATCATACATACATAATTGAACTTACTTAAAAAAAGTTGAATCAATAGTCTATATTGATTTCATTGCTTAAAGATGAAAATACTTTAATTTCAAGAAAATCATTTTTTGTTGATGAAAAGCTGCATTCTTTTCTTTAAATGTAAGATAAAAATGTCTAGAAAAGACATCTTATAGATCATATCATTTTTTAGGTTGATAAGTAAATTTTAAATCAAATCTTGATAAAAACATGCTCCAATTAGCTTAGTGATGATTTAAAATATATATTGATATAAAATACTTAAGATTCTTGTGAACCATTTATATAATGATTAGATTGAAAGTACCTTTTGGGTAATGATGATATTCTTAAAATGAATCTATAATTACAAGAAACTCTTTATTGTGGATCTTGTAATTAATCTTGAATATTAAAAATAACTTAGAATGGAAAGCTATTGAATGGAGCTTGTTATTTTCTCCTATTTGTGACAATATTGCATCTATAGTAAAATTTGATGTATTTGTTTTCATAAAAAATGTCTTAAAAAAATTGATGCAATACAAGATTGGTGCAAAAATAAATGATGTCTTTAAGGCTTCAAAAGATATTCTGGTTCTTTGTTCCACACAAGTTTGTCTTTATATGTCAAATGTATAAAATAAGTTATAATTTGAGAAAAAAATATAATGAAGATTTAATAATAATTAATAAATTTTAAAATAAATATTATATTTTTTATTATTTTAGAATCTTCCAATCTATGATAGTTTGGACTTTCTTAAGATCCATTAAAAGACCATCTTTTGAAATGATGAATCCTAAGAAGTCATCCTGAGTAGTGTGAAATATACACTTTTATATCTTATTATATAATCTTACACCTTTTAGTTTTTATAATATACAAAAAATAAAAAGTTTATATTCTTTTATATTCTTAGAATAGATTAAAATATCATCTAGATAATAGATGACAAAATTACCAAGAAATTTATAAAAGGCATCATTCATAAGATGTTGAAAAGAAATTGATGCATTTGTGAGTTCAAAAGGTGAAACATTATATTTAAAATATCCATACTTGATTCATAACATAGTTTTTTATTCATCTTTTTTTTTAATGCATATTAGATTATATATTCTTTGTAGATCTATTTTTAAATAGATCTTTGCTTCATTCAATTGATAAAGAAGAACTATAAGTTACGTATTTTTTATGGTGATCTTGTTGAATCTTTGATAGTCCACACACATTTATAAAGATCCATCTTTTTTCTTCACAAATAAGATAGGATATCTTATTGGAGATTTAAAATAGCATATTAAATTATTTTTCAAATTTTTGCCAATATATTCTTTGAATGCAACCAATTCATTCTTTGATAAGTTATAGATTGGTCCAAATGGTGTTCCTTAAAGATTAATGGAACAGTCATAAAGACAATGCTTTGGAAGAATATATTCATTTTTTTTCTCAAAAATATCTTAATAATCTTATTATTGGCTTAAAATATAATTTGAAGTATTTTTTCTATCAAAAATAGGTATGGCATACATAGAAAAAATTGATCCTTCTTTTGTAGCATGCATGAAAGTTCTAGTACTTATCAATAAGGATTTAGATATATTAGACTTATGGATTTTTACTTAATTAGCAAATTATATATATATAATTTAGTCTATTTAAGGATTATATTTTTTTAGCCATAATAATCCTAAAATAAATGGATCAAAAAGAGATCAAATTACATTAAATATTGTATTTCAAAGGCTTCTATTAAAGCTTCCTACTTTGAATTTGTGAACTTGATCTACTTACTCCTCTTAATTACACAACTTTTTGGCATAGACTCTGAACTTATTATTGATTTCTTCCATAGACGTAGAAATAGTATCTTTATGATTCATGTTAAAAATACATGAGATTTTGATCCTAAGAGTGTCGAAAAGCTTGCAAAGATTTTCAATAGTTGAAAAGCTATTCTTACTTTTGCCATGAATAATATCCATAATATTTTCTTCCATAGATGATTCAAGTATAAATTCATAAGTCAAATTAAAAGAAGTTAATCTACAATCTCTAACATCAAATGAAAATTTTTATAAATATGAATAGTCTACTCTCTTAAGAAAAACAATCAGTATTTAAAAAATTAAAAGTTAGTTTAAAAGTGACTAGTTTGCAATCTTTTAAATACATTAGTAGAAGTGAAATAATCCACTCACTTCTTAAACAAAATAAGAATAATAAAATAGCATTCTTTTTAAATTATCAAGGATATGAATCTCAAAGAACTAAAAGATCAATACATTCTTATGTCACTCAAATAGACTAAAAAAATCATTCAAAGATACTACAATATTAAGGAAGAATGACTATTGCCAAAAACAAGAAGACTAAAAAGTCTTGAAATAAGACTAAGGACTAAAAAGGCAATGATTAGAGTAAAGAATGCTTCATTCTTACCTCCATATATATCTAACTAAGAATTATACAATGATGTTTCATAAGACTTCCAATATGTGTCCAATTTGTAAGATATATGTCATAACTTGTAAGGCAAGTTTCCTACATACACACCACATTGTTAGCTTATACTACAAGTCATCCACATGTGCGACATATGGCTAACTTATTGGCCAAGTTTCTAATCTATATATATATATATATATATATAGTCAAATATGCATCTATGAAGTTTCGCCAGAAGATAAAATCAAATCTACCTATATTTACCTTCTATCTAGTGCTTCTTATTTAAATAAATATGTATTTTCATAATAGTTGGATTTACATTGTTCAATAATCAATAAAAAAAAATGGTTGGATTTTCAACCAATAATGATATGTAGATTGATTTAGTAAATACTTGGATCAATTTAATAATTTCTTATATATAATAAATATATAATTATTATTATAAAAATATGTGGTTTTAATATTGTTTTGATGTAGATTCTGATTTTGTGATTTATATAGCTCTATTCGGATTTTAATATTAATTTTCTTTTGTACAAAGAATCCATTCTTTTTATACAAGTCTTGATTATGCCAAGGGTTGATTATGAATGATGTTTGATATATGATGATGTGTTATAAAATTTCAAAAATAATTAAATTTTTTTATAATGTATATTTTTAATATAATTTTTTGTTAAAATATTTTTGTTATTTTGAATTTTAAAAAATTTATTTAAGAATTTGAACATACTTTTTTCTAATTAGATGCATAAAAATGTATTGATTTGGTCCTTAACAACATAGCACTATTGCCAAAATTATTAATCACAATGATATGCTGACTAGATTTGTGTTGCTTAAAAATTCTCTCAATTTAAATTTTTTCTTCAAATCACATAGTAAAATTTCATTGATTATTTTCATTCACCACTTACAAGGCAAAATTATCAAGAGATGAGAGTGCAACCATGAATTTTATGTTTTCTTTTTTCTTTTTTGTCATGCATATTTAAGTTTCAAACAAGAGCTTTAAAACTTCATAAAAAAATAAAAAAAAATAAAAAATAAAAAACTAATTAATGCTCTCTCAAGGAGTGCTTTCAAGGAAACTTATGAAGTAAAAAATATAGGAGTATATATTATAAAACCTATTTAAATAAAAAAATAAAAAAATTGAGATTTTTACACAACCATGAGATATTTCTGCAAAAACAAAAAGAAAAATCACAAAATTTCAATCAATCAAAGGATTTAAAAGTTGTAACCTTTTATATTTTTTCTTAAGTATGAATATTCCCATTATCTTCCATTTGATTGGAATTTTGAACAACTTTGACTAAGAAGTATAAATACATAATGTATCACTACTTGAATCTTTGATTTACTCAAAGTGATGCATTATTTATATAATTAAATATTTACAAATCCCTATAAAACTAACATATCATAAAGTTGCCAACAAAATTCTACAAAAAATATAGTATTAACTTGTGTAAAGATGGAAATGATTGGTCTAGATTGATATTAAAACATAAGAAGATGATAGATTTTATATTAGTTTGCTACATAGCACCAAAGATGTTGGCAATTCAAACCATGCTTGATAAACCCTTACACATGATTTATACTTACTATGTTAAAGAAGATATATATATATATATATATATATGAGAATGTTAAATAGACCCAGATTTTTACTAAATTGACATATCTATGATGAAGAATATGATAAATGTGATTGGGTTTTGTTGTGGTTCGATGATCAAGATGAATGTGATTGGGTTTTATTGTGGTTCGATGATCAAGATGAATGTGATTGGGTTTTATTGGTTTTGGATCCAATAGTAGATCTAGAGGTCATTTTCTTTTTTCATGATGGTTAAGATGGATGGGTCAATTTAATAAAAACTTGGGTCTATTTGGATTTAGATGCCTGTGCAAATGTGAATGAGGGTCACCACACACTTTCTCCTCTCACCCGATCTAGTAACAACAGAACAGGCTCCTTAGCAACCAAATCCTCCACCCAATTTTATCCCACAAACACATCACAAATTTCGTTAGCTTTTTGGAACCACAATCCACTTTTCGTCTGTGTCGCATCTTCGACGAGCAGCCATGCAAACTCTGCCACAATCCCATTCGTCAAAATTCGGCCATTTGCTGCAAGAATTTTTTTTTAAACAATTTATGGGTATGTTTTATCCCATGTCAGTACGTTTGCTCATCGAACCACAATTGAAGCTTGCTGTGAAAAGGACCTACAAATCTTGTCCACACGTCGAGAGTCAATGTGAAGGGTTGCATACTTGCGTGTTTTGGTTTATTACTGCGGTGACGACGCAGAACATTTCAGCGACTAGACACCCACAGAGTCAAGGGATTTTTCCTTTTTGGGTCGTCCCCAGATGCATGGTCTGCGGGGTGTCTAATCTTAATTACGTTTTGAGTAAGAAGGATTAGTGGTTGCTTCGCCTTGGACCTCAAAAACGAGTGCAGCAGCTCCCCAGTTCTATCGTCTCACACAAGTCGCAGCTGTGGCGATGGCGTTCGCAACTCCTGCGCTCATGCAGCTGCGCTCTGCCCTCGCTCCCTCCACCTCACCTGTTATCTCCAATTCCGCCTCGTCCGCTTTGGACCGCTCTCTTCAACGATGCTTTGTGGGGTGGAATTCGCTTGCGAATCTTCATTCTAGGGGGACCAGAAAGATCTTAGTGCAGAGAGGTGCTGAGAGGAGGAGTGCCGTGAGACGAGGCTCCTTGAGTTGTCGCGCTGGGTTAGAAGCCCTCGTGTTTGACTGCGATGGAGTGATTTTGGAGTCCGAGGACTTGCATCGCCGAGCTTACAATGCGGCCTTCCAAGAATTCCAAGTGCGGAGCCCTTCCTCGTCGCCTGAACCGCTTGTGTGGACCCCGGAGTTTTATGACGAGCTCCAGAATACGATTGGCGGAGGGAAGCCTAAAATGCGTTGGTGGGTCTCCTCTTTTCCTCTTAATTTTTTCTATTTTTCGTTATCCCTCTGGATCCTGATCACATTCCTTCTTTTGATGTGCTGATTGCAACCTCACTGGCACAACGTGCTCATCAAATACTTTGGTAAGAAAATATTCGGAGAGCCGGCACTTTGAAGCTGAGACGTGGGATGTGTACGAGATTTGAATGTAGTTTCGCCTGCCATTGACAGAATCGAATTCTACTTGTGAACTATTTTCAAATTAGTGAGAGAGTAGAAATTAAATATGTGGAAGATACATGGAGGAACGCCTGTTCGTAGTGTGATATTCTGCAGTATTATGGTGTGTCCCCAGGCAGTGGCAAGGGGTGTCTATGAATGAGTGTTCGTCTCCTACAACCAGTACGTCTGAAAACTATGTTCCACTCTCTGCTTTCAGAAAGTATAGAAATTATACTAGTGTTGACTTATACCTGACGTACCCGAATGAGGGAAATTCCTTCAATCGTCAGTTACAACGCTGGAAAGTGAATCTGGAAGGAACATCCTTAACGGCCATCGGCTTCAAGTACTATAAATCTTGCACTTGCTCGTACTCTTGTTCCTAGTACAACCCTATTACTCATTGACGTAGTAAGTTTTTCTCATAATTTATGTTGATAACCGTACAAAGGGTGAATTGAATACAGCACTAGTTGAGTTGGAGGTAATAAAGGTGCATTACAGGTACTTTAACAGACACGGATGGCCGACGTCTACCATCTTGCCAAACGCTCCGACCAACGAGGACGAGCAATCAAAATTAATCGACACTATCCAGGTACTTCATCACAGGGTTGTGCCTCTACCTGTGGAGCTATTCCATGTATTGTGGTGAACCACCGTTATAGCAATATATCTAGCTCTAGACTCTGTGGTAATTGGTGGTTGCTATATACGCAGGACTGGAAAACAGAGAAGTATAAGAACTTCATCGGCTCTGGAGATGTAAGTCAGTTTATGTTGCTTACTCCCTTTTCTGTACTCTATCGTTTGAGGGAATTACCTTTGTGAGACTTTAGTGATTGTGATGGAGCATTTTTCATTCTATCCCTTAACTAAGAAGTATTATTAATGTTTTCTAGGTGGAGCCAAGACCAGGAGTTTTGGAACTCATGGATGCAGCTCGGGAAAAGGTGCAGTGAACTGCTTTTCATGCCATATCTGAGTCGATTGCAGCTCGTGAATGATCATCACTGTATCTTTCAAATGTGTTTGCGTAGTTTTGTTCGTACACTTCTGTTCCTTAGACTTGTCACGGATTAACTAGGGTAAGTTGAACTTTACGTCAAGGCTCCATAGTACTCAACTTGTAAGTTAGTGAGTCAATCTCTTTCAATATGCACAAAACAGGAGGCATTTGAGTTGCAAGGCTCACAAGCTGGGCTGGAGAGTCTACATTTGGTAGGTATTCAAGTTTTCTTTCTGACAATGCAGGGACTTAAGGTGGCTGTATGCTCAGCTGCGACGAAAAGTTCAGTCGTCTTCACACTTTCTAATCTCCTTGGCAAGGTATCTTGAGGTGCAGTGGGGTTATATATAATGTGGAACAGCGAGTTGACTGTGTTACATAATTCTAGATACAATTGAGGAATGCTTACGCATTCCACTAGAAGGTTGATTGTATTCCATCTTGACTGAACTTCTCATCTCGTTGAGGTTTTGTAAGACTAAATGTTTTTCTTTTGGAATTTTTTTTGTGAAGAATTATTAAGCTGGATTTTACTAAGTACAATATTGGTAACCCATGCAGGAGAGATTTGAAGGTCTGGACTGTTTTCTGGCTGGTATGCAATAAGCTTTACTTATCTACCTTGAGTTCCAGCATTACAGTTTCTCGTGAAGTATTACGTCTGACTCGAGAGCGAGGTTGAGGCTCTTGTTGCCTTAAGAGAGTAGCTTGCACCATCTGTAGAGGTGGAAAATGTTCATTTGGTCTGGCTGAATGAGTGGTGACTTTTCTTGGCTCATACAGGTGATGATGTGAACAAGAAGAAGCCTGACCCAACAATTTACAAAAAAGCTTCTGAGGTGAGATTTGAACACTTTCATCCAGATTTTATAGTGTAGACTTCACATCTGGGACAATACAGTCAATCCCTCCATTCTTCGTCGTCATTTTCTAATCTGGAGTGCTTACACAATGTGCCGAAGCTCTCGAAGAATTTCATCGTATGATTTTCATGTAATTTTCATTTTTATGGAATTTCCTCTCTGGAGAACTCCACAACCACTTTCATTACAGTGATTTGGAAAGTTGTAAATCTACTCCAAGTCGATGAACATTTAGTTATTACACAGGTCGGGTTCAACTAATTGGAGTCTTTTTACCAATATGCAGATTTTAAAGGTGGCACCTGAAAATTGCTTGGTGGTGGAAGACAGTATTATCGGCTTACAGGTTTTTCGCGAAACACTTGTCTTGACCAATACTTTTCGTTACGATATCATATAACTATGCTCTCAGATTCATGGAAACAGTCTGTCATTGAACACCAATTCAACAGTTACTATCAGTATGAGTTTGGTTTTTAGTGAAATTGCAAGTGCTAGTTGGTTCGGTAAGAAGCGATGTATGTTTACCAAAATTTCAATATTAAATACGAATTGGTACTCTTTGATAGGCCGCCTCAGGAGCCGACATGGCTTGTATCATCTCGTATACATCGTCCACAAGTAATCAGGTGCTTTGATACCCTCATGACTGTTCTCATACTTTTTCTGTAGCTGTGCTTATCTGGGCAAGCCACATCATGCCAATTAGCGTCGCTTACGTCGAATGAAGTGACGCATCAAGGTAGTGAAGGCATGCATGCCGCCTACAGAGATCTGATATTTGTTCATAACTGGTGTGCAGGATTTCTCTGTTGCTAAAGCTGTGTATCCTAACCTGGGATCAGTCAAGTATGAACTACTTTTTCATCTCTTTGAGCTTAAAGTTGTCCTCACAATACCCAATTTGTACATTTACACCAGGAACTAGTAGTTTGAGCTCATGCGCAAAAACATATTCTGTCAAATTGTAAGGTTTTTTGGTGCCTAATCTTAACATGACATGCCAATAATCTGATTTGATTTAACGGTGTTTGTGCTGTACAGGTTGGAAGATCTTCTAGAGCTCCTTGAAGGCACACCTGCCACCCTGTGAGGTTTCTTGTAGAACGTGCGCATGTTGATTACAAGCAACACACATCAGGTTCTTCACTGTACTACCATTTTTTCATCAATGTATTACTATTGAACTCGTACATTCTTTCTGGAGCTCATCTACGATCCTGCTATGGTGAAAATGATTGGGACATTGTAATATTGTCGTTTTACTGGCAACCGACATTACGCATCACATTCACGTTGGGATTGGTTTGTAACACCCAAATATCTTACCCATGATATATCGACGAACCGATGTTGAGTCATTGTAATACTCGTCTATTTTGGCTTTTGAGTGCCATTCAAACTATTCATCACCTGCGTGATCATATGAGAAGTGAAATAATTGAGTGTGAAACTGCTACTAACTTCACAAGTATTCAGCATGAAGGACTGGCGTCATTGATTTAGAGCTTCTGCATTGGCAACTCTTCCGCTGCTTTTGTTCTCAACCTTTAGTTGTATATTTCCTTGCAACCAGCAGGAAAAATCAACTTCTCTTAGACACTTTGAGCTGCAGAAGTAGATCAATTTATGTAACTTTTGGGTCGAGAATCTGTAGAGTCTTCAGCTACAGACATCATCAACAAGGAATTCTCCATTTTCTTGCACAGATAGAGAGGATATTCAGATGAAGAGCAAGTGAATTACAACTGATGTCGATTAAAATTCAGGAATTGAATGCGAATGAGACCAAAGATTTATGACATAGATGATAAATTTGCAGAATATGTTGGCCAACTCATAGCCCAGGGATTCTCATAACAAGATCTTAATTGCAACAAAAACTTCCTTTGGCCTTCATTCAAAGTAACATCCTTGTGCTTCTTCTTAGCCTTTGCAAATACTAGTTCTTTTCATGTCCACTTAGCTGTCATTACTAACATGTTCTACACAAACATATTTTTTAAAAGATTATGTACCAACATGTTAGTATTAAATAAAGTTACTTGTAATTATTACAATAACATGACTTAAATGGTGTATTTGAGATGTAATTTATTAAGGATAAAATACATGTGGTAATGTAATATTTCACTGCTTGTTACGTGGTCATAATGATCTTTGTAAGTCTTTTTCTCTGCCAAAAAGTTTTTACCACATTAAATGAAAAATCTCCAAAATTAAGTGTTTTTTGCACTGTAAAAGAATTATTATAATTTGCAATTTTGAATTGGTTTGAATATTTGGATACCTACATTAAAATAAAATAAAAAAACTGATGTTGCAATTTGTATACTATGGTTGTATTTAAAATAGTAGCTGTTATGTTTTAAGAACAATTACAAATTTAATAGTGTTTTGAAGACAGTTGTTTATCATAATATCTTTAAGAAGTAAATTAAACAAATCTTGATTTTAATTTTTAAATTTCAAGAGATATAAATTAAAAAAATCTAGATGTTGTAATTAAAAAATATGTGATCTTGGTTGAATGTATTGTGACATACATAAAAATATAAACATTTTCAAAAAAAAAAAAAAAATCATTAATAGAATAGTTTTTGATTTCATGTATGATATAACTAATTTAAATAATAAATTTATTCACCATTCTCTTGTCATTCATTTAAAGGGTTTGGTAAAATAAAAGATGCAAGTAAGTACTATGTTGTTATTTATTAATCACATATAATGCATTATCTATAGATGCAGATTGAAAAAATTTAGATTGAAAATATTAAAAGGCTTCAATATAAAAATGAAGATGTTGTTTTGCTATTGAAATAACTATTTTTTGTTTTTTCCATGTAATAATATTAGAACTACTTAGTTGAATAATGGAATTAGTTCATATGAGTATTAAAAAAAATACAAAATTGAATTTTTAAAGACAAATTAAAAAAGACTAATAAGACAAGAATATAAGACAATATATATTGTAGATATAATTGTATATGGACTTGGTAAAGACACACAATTTATATATAATTAAGAATAAAAATAAATATTTAAAAAGTATTTGTTTGTAATGTAGCAAGAAGTTATAATTACTAGTTGTAAGTAAAAAGAGGCCAATGAGTCAAAAATTACAACTAGAGTATAATACAAACATTTTTATCAAATTAAAAATAGCTATGATATTGTATCTATTTATATTAGTTAATAAGAATTTCATATAGAATTCATTAAAAGACACCAAGGCTTTTAGGACACATGTCAAAGAAATAGGATATTATTAAAATAATTTTTTAGATCTATAGAAGATCAACAAGAATTTTTCTATGGCCACATGGCAAATGTCATGGACATAATCTAGTAATTACATATAAAAATAGGTAGAAGTAAATAAAAATACATAAAAGTAAGTTAATTCTATAGTATTTAATATGGAAGCTTCCTAAAAGCTATATAGACGCTGCTTTGACTTCATAGGTGTCTTTAATTGACTTTTTGGATTAGAAACGTGGTCAACAAGTTGGCCATGTGCCACACAAGTTGTTAGCTTGAAGATCAAGCTAACTATATGGCCCACACATAGAAGAACTTGCCTTGTAAGTCAAGACATGTATCCTACAAAGTCAACACATATTGGAGGTCCTATAAAACGTCACCACGTAGCCCCTAGTTAGATAGTATATATAGAGACAAGAGTGAAGGCTTCTTCACTCTTCTCAACTCCTTTCTTGCTTCTAGTCTAGTTTCAAGGGTCTCTAGTTTTCTTGTCTTTTGGCAATAGCCATTCCAGTTTTTCTTTCAATATATATACTTCTTTATATATATTTTGTTACCTCTCTTTGAGTGAAGGCTCACTTGTTTGAATTATTTTTTCATCAAGTTCTTGTCCTTGACAGATTGACAAGAGTACACCTACAATATCAGAGCTTTGTCTAATCTTGATTAAGAGTGGATTACCCCTTTTTCTTGATAAGATATAAGCATATTAGAAGTTGCGGAATTCCTTCTTCTAAACTGATATTGTCCTTAGTATTTTCTTTGTTCTCAAATCCTCTCTTCTATTTGTCTTGAGTGATATTAGACATCTTCTCTCTTCTAAGTGTTATCATGGTAGAACTTGTTGAAATGAAGAGTGCAATGGCACAAATGCAAGAGCAATTGAGGGAGTTAATGCTTACAATGCATCAACTCAATTTACCACCACAAAGAGCAACAAGATTGGCAGGAAGTGAAGACATAGAAATGGTTGGAGCTGCTTCAACATCTGCACCAAACCATGTCATTTCTCCTATGGTGGAACGCCCTTCAAATGTTAGAGAACCAAGAATTGCCCTACCTGAGAATTTTGATGGCACCAGATCCAAGTTTCGAGGATTTATCAATCAAGTGCAACTTGTGATTGAACTTCAACCCCAAAGCTATCCAACTCCAGGATCACAAGTTAGATTCATTGATACGCTTCTTTCAGGTTCAGCACTATCGTGGTTTTCATCTTTTTTTGAACAACAAGATCCAATATTGGATAATCTAGAGGCTTTTTTGGCGGAGTTTCGATCTATGTATGGAAAACATGATGTAATTCATGTTGCAACCAATAAGATCCGTATTTTAAGAAAAGACAATCGATCAGTAACATTATATGCTTCACAATTTCGACAACTTGCAACTGATATCAAGTGGGATGATGCTGCACTTATTAGCCAATTTCTCTACGGATTACAATATGAGGTAAAAAAATTAATGCTCAACTTACTTGATCCTCAAACATTAAGTCAAGCAATTGACTTTGCTGTGAAGTACGACAATCGCCTTTTTGAATTTTGATCTGAGAACCGTACAAGTGAACCTCAACGTTACTATAATTCAATGGCAACACCAACACCTCTTCAATACATACATTCGAAAGTAGAAGATATGCAAATTGATGCAGTATGTTTCAAACCTCTTATTGAGCAAGAAAAGACTCGACGTCGTCAAGAAGGATTATATTTATATTGTGGAGAACCAAAGCACACTGCTCAACATTGTCCAAAGAAATGACACAATCACAAAATGAGGAATATGGTTGTGAAAGAAGACAATATGTCGAAAAAAGAGTTTGTCCAGCTACAATAGGGACCGTGCAGCTGGAACCTTGCACAACATCTAGTAAAGGTCCTATTCTCTCCTCAGAGCCCTCTCCTTGTTTTACATTAAATGTTATTTTAGGACCTAAACATTATAAAGTCTCTGCCTTGTTAGATTCAGGAGCCTCAGCGTGTTTTTTAGATGAAGAATTTACTAAAAGACATAGCATATCTTTAGTAAAGAAAACTAAACCTGTTCATGTAGAAGTCATAGATGGTCGTCCATTTATCTTTTGGAGATATTACTCACGAAATCCTTCCTATAGAAGTAATAATCAATGGTCATAATACTTTTGTAGTATTTAATATCATTAGATCTCTCTCTAATCCAGTCATTTTAGATTTATCGTGGTTAGAAAAATACAACCCTGAAATAGATTGGATTTCCCGAACTCTTACTTTCTCTAAAATTATAACTAACAGTGTAGTTAATCAAGTAGAGAGTCATAAGTCCAGTTCAATTAAACCCGTATTTATAGGTATAAAAGCTTTCTTGCATGCTGCTATGAAAAAATCACCATATATTATTTATGCCACACCCGTTTCTACTGGTGAAAAGACTTCAAGTGGCATTCCAAGCCAATATCAAGAATTTCAAGATGTATTTGAAAAAAAAAAATGTAGATACACTCCCGGAACATCGTCCCTATGATTGCTCAATTGACCTTCAAGAAGGAGGACAACCGCCATTCAAACCAATCTACAGTTTATCACAAAATGAATTGGCTGAACTCAAGGAGTATATTGAAGAAAATTTAGCCAAGAATTTCATACGCCATTCTAAATCTCCGATAGGAGCTCCAATTCTATTTGTGAAGAAAAAAGATAGATCATTGCGGATGTGTGTTGATTATCGAGGACTCAACAAGATTACCATCAAGAATAGGTATCCACTACCTTTAATATGTGGACTTCTTGATCAGCTGAATCAAGCTAAGATCTATACAAAAATAGATCTTCGGGAAGTATATAATCTAGTACGCATCAAAGAAGGAGATGAATAGAAGACTGCGTTTCAAACTAGGTATGGACATTTTGAATACAATGTCATGTCTTTTGGATTTACAAATGCACCAGCAGCTTCTCAACATCTAATGAATGATGTTTTTCGAGAGTTTTTGGACGATTTTGTGGTCTATTATCTAGACGACATCTTAATCTATTCTAAGAATCCAGAAAAACATGAACTTCATGTTCGTTGTGTGTTACAAAAATTAAGAGATGCAGGACTCTATGCCAAGATAGAAAAGTGTGTGTTCCACACTACTCAAGTTGGTTTCTTAGGTTATATCATTTCAAATGATGAACTTACGATGGATCCTAAGAAAGTTCAAACTATTATAGACTGGAAGATCCCAAAAACGGTCAGAGATGTCCAATGTTTTTTGGAATTTGCCAACTACTATCAGATCTTCATCAAAGACTTCTCTCAAGTTGCAGCTCCACTTACACATTTGACTTATAAGGACAAACTCCAATGGAATCAAGAAGCGAAAGTTGCTTTTGAATCTTTGAAGATAGCGTTTGTTTCTGCATCAATCTTGTATCGTGTTGATTTTTCCAAAGCATTCTTTATGGAAACAGATGCATCGAACTTTGCTCTGGGTGTGGTTTTATCACAAATGGGAACAGATGACAAACTTCATCCAGTAGCCTTTCATTCAAGAAAATTCTCAGCAGCAGAAATCAATTATGAGATCCATGACAAAGAACTTCTTGTAATTATGGATTCTTTTCAAGAATGGCATCATTATCTAGAAGGCGCTTCCAGTCCAGTCACCTTGTATACAGATCACAAGAACCTCAAATATTTTATTTCAACATGCGTATTAAATCCTCGCCAAGCTCGTTGGAGCATATCTTTATCAAGATTTGAGTTCATCATCACTTATCGGCCACAAAAACAACAAGGTTTGTCCGATGCCTTGTCTAGACATTCTTATCTTGCACCAAAAGAAGGAGATGCAACTTTTGAGCAACAAAGAATGGTTCTCTTAAAGCCACAGTAATTTCATCTTCGAGCAATAAAATCAACATTGACTGTTGATTTAACTTTTCTTAAGCAAGTCCAGTTAAGTATGTCTTCACACCCTCTTGTTCATGATATCAAGAATAATTCTTCTAAATCTCATGATCCCTCTAAATTTGAATTCAAGAACAACCTACTCTATTTTGAAGGATGCCTATATATTCCAGAAGGAGAAGCATGTTTACGTGTTTTTCAAGCTCGTCACGACTTCCCAACAGCAGGACATTTTGGATATAATAAGACTTTAGAGCTGATATCTAGGGATTTTTGGTGGCCTCAAATATGGAAGGCAGTTAAAGATTTTGTACAATCATGTAATGTTTGCTCAAGATCGAAAACTCCTCATCATCGACCTTTTGGACTTCTTCAGCCATTACCCATTCCAAAACAACCATGGTCTTCTGTTTCTATGGATTTCATCATGGATCTTCCAATCTCAGGTTCTTATGACTCTATATTTGTGATAGTAGATCGTTTTACCAAGATGGCACATTTTATACCATGTACAAAATCTATCATAGGTGAAGAAATAGCTAAGATCTTTCTTGACAATATCTATCGCTATCATGGATTATTCAAGGATATTATATCAGATAGGAGAACTCAATTTGTATGAAGATTTTGGCAGACTCTTTTCAAGATTTTTAAAGTGGATATAAAACTATCTTCGGCATTCCATCCTCAAACTAATGGACAAACGGAGCGTGTTAATCAAGTTTTGGAGCAATATTTAAGATGTACCATTAATTACCAACAAGATGATTGGATAACTCTTTTGCCATTGGCAGAGTTTGCTTACAATAACACGGTACATTCTTCTACAAAACAAACACCTTTCTTTGCTAATTATGGTTATCATCCACGACTTGATACTTTTGACTTTTCAAAAGTTGATAATCCTACTGTGAAAGATTTGGCAATTCATTTATCAGAGCTACATGCAACGATGAAGGCGCAGTTAAAAGAGGCTCAAGAACAACAAAAGGTCAATGTGGATGTCTATCAAAAGGAACAACCATCATTCGTCTTGGGTGATAAGGTATGGCTACTTCATCGCAATATCAAGACTACTCGTCCTTGTGATAAGTTGGACTATTGAAGGCTGGGACCATTTTCTATTTCTGCACAAATCAATCCAGTTGCATATCGTTTATATCTACCAGAGTCAATGAAAATCCATCGAGTATTCCACGTGTCTCTTCTTGAACCATACAAGATAGTGGACATATCAAGAAGACGACAAGCTCCTCATCCTATAGAAGTGGACAATAATGAAGAGTTTGAAGTAGAAGAAGTCTTAGATTCAAGGCGGCGCCAAAATAAATTAGAATATCTTGTCCATTGGCGCGGATATGGTATTAGTGAACGCACATGGGAGCCAATAAAGAATCTTACAAATGTAGCAAAGGCGATGGAGGCTTTTCATCGACGACATCCATCAAAATCAAGATGAAAACCTTCTTTATAAAAGAAACAACATCTAGGCAAGATAATATTTTACTTTCAATTTTTGTTCGTAGCTTCTTTGTAGTAGTGATGCTCAAGAGATGGAGAACCAGCAACCAGCGGATTCGATTCAAGAACCTTCATTTACTGACCTGTCGGACGAGACATTACGATCGTCACAACCTTCAAGACGACGCAATCGAGATGAAGATCTTCAAGAACGACATGTTCTTCCTCGAGTAGATGGCGAGATACAACGCGTTTGATATCACGATTTGGGAAGGGACTCCCGATGTTTGGTGATTGTGCTAGAGGTAGGAACAACTCCTGATGGTGTTCCAAATATTCTATTCGAAGGAAGTTACGAAGGCCTGAACAATGATCAAATAATTGGGTCGTCTTCCCGCCCTGATATGGGACACTACCGATAGTTGAGAGGCCCTATCAATCATCTTTAAAGAGAACAAAGATCAGAGTATGTGGCGAATACAATTCGTCACATCATAGATTTTCTCAACATATGATGACCGCTCCTCGTGGAACTCATCCCTAGAAGGGGGGGTAATGTCACGGACATAATCTAGTAATTATATATACAAATAGGTAGAAGTAAATAAAAGTAGGTAAAAGTAAATTAATTCTATAGTATTTAATATGGAAGCTTCCTAGAAGCTATATAGACGCTGCTTTGACTTCATAGGTGTCTTTAATTTACTTTTTGGATTAGAAACGTGGTCAACAAGTTGGCCATGTGCCACACATGTTGTTAGCTTGAAGATCAAGCTAATTATGTGGCCCACACATAGAAGAACTTGCCTTGTAAGTCAAGGCATGTGTCCTACAAAGTCAACTTATATTGAAGGTCCTATAGAACGTCACCACGTAGCCCCTAGTTAGATAGTATATATAGAGACAAGAGTGAAGGCTTCTTCACTCTTGTCAACTCCTTTCTTGCTTCTAGTCTAATTTCAAGGATCTTTAGTTTTCTTGTCTTTTGGCAATAGCCATTCCAATTTCTCTTTCAATATATATACTTGTTTATATATATTTTGTTACCTCTCTTTGAGTGAAGGCTCACTTGTTTGAATTGTTTTTTCATCGAATTCTTATCCTTGACAGCAAATCAAAAGACAATAGTAGATCTAACTTACATCTAAAAAGCTTCCATAATAGCATAAGATAAAGATGTTCTCTACCTAATTTATTTTTATTTATCACTAATAACTCATATCAATCTAAAATATATAAATGCCTTTAACAATAGAAGAATATGATTCAACAAACCCAATTCTATCATTAAAAATATATCTAAGATTAGATATGATAAAAATAGATAATAATATTAATAAATCATTTTAAGGTTGTAATGCAACTATAATAATTTTTAATATTATAACTTTTTAGTTTTTTAAAATAAAAATAAAATGTTAAAATATTATAAAATAATTATACTTTATATATTTATGATCAAGTTAGTACATTGATACATTTAAAGTCCAAAATAATTTAATGATACCAACTTGCAAAAAATTTAATATTATTAAAATATTTTAAAAAGTTAAGAGCAAGAAAAATTATTCTAAATAGAATTCATACCATGGTATTATAAAGATACAAAGAATCAATGTGTATTTATTTATTTTACATACATTACTTGCAATATATGGTTTATACTACAAATGACTATATATTGAAGATACTAACCACAAAAATAAAAATCCAGCACTAGATAATTCTAAAAACATGAAATACAATAAAACATTACATTACTAGCTTATATGGTTACTAAATATTTTTAAATTATACAAATAAAAAATAAAAATAAAACAAAAAAATCCTATAGTGACAAGAAATAAAATAAAATAAAAAAATTATAATTGACCAATCCCTAAAACATTAATATTTAAGGGATATTCATATGACAATAAAGATAATTTATTTCATGGAACCTTGATTATTTTATCTTTTAAAGGTGGTATTTTTAAAATTGTTTAATGGTACTTAAAATATTGTATTTATATAGAGAAAATCCTCCAAAAAAATTCTCTCACAAGGGAATAGAATTCCTCAAGTTTTTCTCTTGACTAAATTGACCAACCACCAAACAACCCACGTCATCCATCCATCCAACCCCCACACAACCCAATTGTTTCTCCATTGTAGACATCGACAAATGAAAATCATCCGATGACGTATACACTTCATCCTCTGGTCCCTCCAGGGTGCCATGAGCCACATCCCGACCGCCTATTTCAGATCCGACGGCACAGGGTGACAGAGCAGCGGTCTCAGACCACGCCATTTGGAACTCGCCAGCCCTGCCCCAGCTAACAGTTTCAAAGCTGCCCGCCATAACCCGGTCCTCCCAGGGCCGTTAGATCGTCCATCCTACGGGAGCACATATAATACTGCCCTAGTGCCCTAATCCGATGGGAACGGGGAGTCCTTTATCTCTCTCGGAAAGCGACTCATTCGCCAGTGTGCGCATCGCCCGTGTCCCAAGGCACCGGGCCAGACTCTCGCATCGGCTCTACCCACACTCACCCCCACTCACCCTGTGTTTTCTCTGCCCCCTTCGCGCTCTTCGTGTGTGTGTGTTTTTTCACGGTCGATTGGCGAGTTGCGAAGGAGGGCAAGGGTGCTGTGGTGCAGCATCAGCTGGTAGTAAGTCAGTCAGGGTTCGGGTCGCGGTAGTTGGACAAGATGAGAGAGATCCTGCACATTCAAGGCGGCCAGTGCGGAAACCAGATCGGAGCCAAGTTCTGGGAGGTGGTGTGCGAGGAGCACGGCATTGACCCCACCGGTACCTACAAGGGCCTCTCGGATTTGCAGCTCGAGCGCATCAATGTCTACTACAACGAGGCCAGCGGTGGCCGGTACGTGCCCCGTGCGGTTTTGATGGATCTGGAGCCTGGAACCATGGACAGCGTGCGGTCCGGTCCCTACGGACAGACCTTCCGGCCTGATAACTTCGTGTTTGGACAGACGGGTGCGGGAAACAACTGGGCTAAGGGGCATTACACGGAGGGAGCTGAGCTGATTGATTCCGTATTAGATGTGGTGCGGAAGGAGGCTGAGAGCTGCGACTGCTTGCAAGGTATGGCTGGATTAGGGCGATTTGTTGATAATCGGTGATTGCGAGGTGAGGGTTGTGTGGATGCTGTGAGGGTGAAAATAGTTTTTCATGGACGTGGCGATACGGAATTGCGACAAGCGTATTGGGTGTGCATGTGCTGAGGGGTTGTGAGTGTGGTTTTGCAGGTTTCCAAGTATGCCACTCTTTGGGTGGAGGAACCGGGTCGGGAATGGGAACATTGCTGATTTCGAAGATCCGTGAGGAGTACCCCGATAGGATGATGCTTACGTTTTCGGTGTTCCCGTCGCCGAAGGTTTCGGATACCGTGGTGGAGCCATACAATGCTACCCTTTCGGTGCACCAGTTGGTAGAGAATGCCGACGAGTGCATGGTGTTGGACAACGAAGCGCTATATGACATCTGCTTCCGGACACTGAAACTCATTACTCCTTCGTGTAAGTGTAAATGGCGATGGTGGGTGCTCGGATCACGTGGAGAGGGCGAGGGGCTGTATGTTCTGAGCTTGTGCAGAATAGATGTGTTACTAGGAGGATCGTGTGTGGGGGTGGGTTATGGCGGTAGTGCGGGGAGATTTCTGGCCAGGGCTTACACTCAAATAGAATACGTGTGGTGTGTGGTGCAGTTGGCGACTTGAACCATCTGATTTCGGCGACAATGAGCGGTATCACTTGCTGCCTCCGATTCCCTGGGCAGCTAAACTCCGATCTGCGAAAGTTGGCTGTGAATCTGATCCCGTTTCCGCGTCTGCACTTTTTCATGGTTGGTTTCGCACCCCTGACGTCGAGGGGATCGCAGCAGTACAGGTCGCTCACTGTTCCGGAACTTACGCAGCAAATGTGGGACGCGAAGAACATGATGTGCGCGGCCGACCCCCGACACGGAAGGTACTTGACGGCTTCTGCGATGTTCCGAGGTAAGATGTCGACCAAGGAGGTGGACGAGCAGATGATCAATGTGCAGAACAAGAACTCTTCATACTTCGTGGAATGGATCCCGAACAACGTGAAGTCCAGTGTGTGCGACATTCCTCCGACAGGTCTGAAAATGTCTTCGACTTTCATCGGTAACTCCACTTCGATCCAGGAGATGTTCAGGCGTGTGAGCGAACAATTCACTGCTATGTTTAGGAGGAAGGCTTTCTTGCATTGGTACACAGGCGAGGGCATGGACGAGATGGAGTTCACGGAAGCGGAGAGCAACATGAACGATTTGGTTTCGGAGTACCAGCAGTACCAGGATGCCAGCGCGGAGGAGGAGGGCGAGTATGAGGAGGATCTGGAGGAGGCCTAGATGTATTTCGGAGCGATTTCGTGTGCTGTTGGTGTCTTTTGGTTGGAAGCGATTTAAACAGGAGAGTCTGTTTGGTGGCTTAGGGTAATTCGGTGGAGCCTGAAAGATATTGCTACGTCTTGAAATACCATCTTGTTTCAGTGCGCATTGCTTGCAAAAGCATTGATAGTTGTAGCGGGATATGGTGCTGTTTATGGTTGTATTTGAGCATATGTTTCGTGACATCTGTGTTGCTTGTTGGGCTTGCCATACTGGTAGTGTCTTGTTGAGTATCATATTTACTTTCCAATGTAATATTCAACATTTTCTCCTAGCATTACTATACCATTTCCATCTATTCCCAATGGCGCTATCGTCTCCCTGGATACATTTAACCCATATTTGTAGTCCAGTGCATTAAATGCATGTGAAATCGCATTTATAGATGCGCATATTTAATGTCAAATTAGACATCTTCACTCATATAATACATTTTACCAAAAAATGAAATGTACACACAGAATATTTTCAAACTGCCGACTATCTCAAAAACCTATACATTATCAATCTCATTGACATACCTCATTGAAATACTCCTCATTGAAATACTACATAATTTTCATTGTCAATATTGCCAACATTCAACCATGAGAAGCTGATTATTATTTCTTTTATACTGCTTACTCTCTTAATGCAAATTCACCATTCCTCATGAGAGCAGCTGTATCTACTCCCCTGATCAATATTACTACTAACTTCTCAGGAATAGTACTCGATATATTGCGCTGGTTCAGTTACGCAATTATAAAGTCCATCGTGTAAACCATAATCGTCACAACTGCGACTATCTGATGCCAGAATTTCAGCAAATTTTAGTGCCGATCCGACCAGTTCAATGCAGAAGAGGAATATAACTATCTAGAGGTTGTTCACAATCTTTTTCATTACAGTGCAGCCAAAGTTCTGCAACGAAGATACATTCGCAACTTGCATGCAAGGTGAAGACACATATCGCGGCTAGATCCTCAGTTCGTTGTTAATACCTGGGAAAGAAAATCAACAAATCGAATTTTTCTGCATCAAATAGCCATGACAAAGATTAGTACTTCCAGTGCAAGTATAGTCTGCGGAAATATATCGCAGTCCTCGTACTACAGCTTCAAAATTTGGGTACATGACGAGGATTTCGACGCACAAGAACAGAATTAACCCGATCGTATCGAGCGTTACAGTAAACGAGACGAAGTGCCTGTGTCTTCAAACCGGCAGATCTCTACGAAGTAAGAATCTACTCAGCAGTGAGAGCGAGAGCATCTGGTGTGGCAGAATCTACTATGATTACAAGTGCCCTATACTGAATGTAGAAGCCTGTATCCACCTCATATAGGAAACGAAGTAATCCATACCGACATGTTACATATCTCCACTGAAGCAGTTCCGTATGGGCATACAGGAAATGATGAAGCACAACGCGTATACCAATTTTCTATCAGATACACAATCACCCAATTCAAAACGCACGTTTATACAACCAACACGCCATACTCAAGATGAGCAGGCAAATGCAGAAAACATCTGGAGGGACGAATGTGAATGAAACGAATTCCCCTTACAAAAGATCTTGGCTGCAGATCCCCAAGTGGGTGAGACTCAGTATGCAGGGGCATCTCATATACGTCCAAGAGGACTCCAATCCAGAAGACACTGCGATACCAAGCCATAAGGGCAGGGGTGGAAGCGGAAGCTGAAAGAACAGAGTAAAGACTATATCAGCTTCCTGACACGTCACACGGCCCGTTGCCATGGGACTTCACACCTCAGCATGCCCTATCCATCACAACATAAGTCCAGGCGGCAACCCATGCACATCTAATGTGTCCCGTAGACGGGAACATGCCTTCTCCATGTTCAGGTTCTTAAGTAAGTCCACGCCCTGTGCACCCATGAAAAAAGTGGGATCTCCCTTGTAGACCGTTCCTTGACTACGACCTACCAAGATAAGCGAATGTCGTTCGCATACCGAAATTTGGTATTTCTCATCCTCGCGACCTCCCATTTTTCAAGAGTTATGAACCATAAAATCCGATGGTAGCGTCCCAGACCCTCCCATCATCCGTCCCTCCAAATTTTTCCCACTGCTCGGAGCCATACAACTTGTATTTACCCCGACTTTCGCAGGATGTGATGGTGGCCTAACCACATTGCTGCCACTTCGCATCTGTGGTGAAACCACCCCTCCAGCGAACAGTGATGATGACAATCCACTCGAGTTCTTGCCGTTTACTCCCGATGAATATAGATCTGGAGACTTAGGCTTTGGGATATTAGGACCCAAGTCCAGCTTGCTTAACTGCTGCTGGGAAATCTCGAAGGCATTGGGAGATAGAGGTCGGTGCTGTACCACTTGAATCTGCTGCTGCGACTGATTCTGCTGATTGAAAATCTGAAGAAGCCTCTGGACCTCTTTCTTCAGAGACTCATTTTGAGCTGTGCGCATCATCATAGTGTCACCATGTCAGATATCAGACGACGACATCTGCGTCTCCCGTCGACATTCGACAACACAATAGCCCATTTACAAGTGCCCAACCAACTGTGCACTCTTGAACCAGCAGAGGAAGCAAATGACCATTCCCAATACCGACCCAGCCACCACACCTAACCCTTTACTATCGCAGACTTCTGATCAACCAGGCGTCAAATACTTACCCTCCTTGTACCGCTGGCTTTGACTAAGCGCCGCTAACTTTTGCTTCAGCAAAACATTCTCTGCAGTAAGAAGAGCCCTGCGATGATCGTAGAACCCCACCTGAGGCGACATCGTTGAAACCTCGGTCTGCAAGTACCGATACCAATTAGAGACACAACCTTCAACAAGTTCGTCGAAAACCAAAGCTACAAATTCACGAAATTTGCAGCCCAAACATACGAATCTCAAAGTCAAACGTCAAACGTCACCATTAAATACCTGCAACGCATTCACACTTCTTTCCAGCTCTGATATGTATTGCAGCTTTCGTACACGAGATCTCTGAGCAGACTGTCTGTTGGCAAGAATTCTGCGCAACAACTCATCCACATTAATCACACCACCCAACCGTTCCTGTGTCAACATCCGAGACCCTGCAATCTATCCTCATAAACTCTGAACTGTACAAATAAAAGCAATCATTTTAACATACCCAGCTACCAAAGACTCTCATTTCCACAAACAAGCATTCCATCCGCTCCCTTGCGGCTCATTCTTAAGGAACCCCCGGAAAGGCATGACTGCAATTCCGACGAGCCCCATCTAATTTCCGTGAATTCATTTACCCTCAAAGCCATTGTGCTTAGGCACATATCCACCCACACAAGGCATCCAGCTAGGAACAAAACCATCCATTTCATAAACATTGTAACTCGAGCATGTTAGTACGGCGTTTGCAGATCTTCACCTCTTAGCCTTCTTCGGATCCAGACTTGGGTCCACCTCCGTACCATCGCCTTGTGCCTGTCGTGACCCATCACCTTCCCTCTTGCTCTGTGCTTCTTGCTCGAACTTCTCCCTTCCCAAATGTCCAGATTGAAGTTCGTCATGGGATTCATCACTGTGACTGTTGCTGTCAGACCCAGTTGACCGATTCTCAGAGGTCGTCACATTTGATTTCTGATTCCTCCCTCTCTCATGACTCACGCTGTCGGATGTCGAGTTGGAGACGGGCAACGTCACATGCTTCTTGCCTTTCTCTGGATTCCAACTATCGTTAGATGACCCTGGTCTCACCATACCAGGTGGTCCAACGCCTCGAGGGATGTGCTTCTCAGGCCTCTGCCTTGGCTGCTGTGTCTGGAATGGCTCCAGCTCAGAAAGCACGCTCATCAGCTGTTCTTTGTCTAACCTGCATTAAACAAACTTAGATGTTATGAATCTTAAACAGGTAACTTGCGTGGAAAAACACCCCACCCTAGAGGACAATGTCAGAGAGCAAGTAAGCGCTCTATCTCCAACAAAATTTAGTATGTTCCAAATCGTCAAAGCAACCTCATGGTAGGTCCAAGCTTGCATGAACTACACGGAAAAAAACCTCATCTTAAAAAAATAAAAAAATAAAAAAGAAACGAATATAAAATTAAATTATAAAATAATGTTTATCACAAATCACATTCAAGGTCGCCGTTCAAAAAAACAACCCACCTATTGTTGTTATAATCTGCACTCATGCCCCTCCTGTGAGATGGTCGCTGTGGACCAGGAACATCATATTGGGAACTGCATTAGTCAAGACAAACATCAAATTAGTCCATTAACGATACAAAAGAGGGAACTGTAACTAAACATCAAATAAACAAAAAAACAAATTAGTGTTCTGCTTTTGTAATACAACAGTACGTTGCAAGTGTGTCATGAAATGTTACATCACCTTTTCAAATCTGCACTCACCCCCCTCCGATGGCTCGGTCGTGCAATCGGAGGTGGGGGATCCCGCAAAACAAATTCCTCTTCTTCCGTGACATTCGCTACGAAATTAGTTAAATCTTGAGGAGAGTCTAGAAACGCCACTGAGTCACTAGATGACCGTCGATGTGAACCTTTCCGCACTACAACTTCTCCATCTGGAGATTCCAATATATCCTCCAACCACAATGGCACAACGTTGGGTAGGTACCCAGCCGAAGGAGTGCGCTTGTGGTGGCTACCACCCCGAAGTGGAAGACTGGCCAAAAGATCCGATTCAAAAAGGCTGGACCCAGATCCAAACATTGAGTACGCCCCAGGGCTCTTTGGAGGAAGCTGTGAGGAGCTACTCATGGGATGCGACCAGTTCACTTGCCGAGCATCGCCTTTACCCGAAGACATGCTGTCCACTGCCAGACCACTTGGCGAGGAGGAATATCCTGCAAATTCATTCAACCAAAAGGTATAAGTCACAAACGACTATCCTATCTCTTTCTACATCCCTCCAAGCTTGTAAAAAAGATTTGAAGTAGGGGTTGCATCCACATTAGGGAGTAAAATATGCGGCTACAATTTAGATGGCATTTATTTGTCTACAGGAGACCTCTAGTGAATCTTGCTAGCCAACATCTAGTCGGTAAGGATAGCATGCAGGATCTACTTGGCAAAACCAAGGTGTAATGTTTATCAGAAACAGTAAGCACATGTCACCCCCTCCAGTGGAAGAGCAGGAACAGTGAGAACAACTACCCAAAAGGAGACAAAGTTCTGAATAAGCAAACCTCAAGGAAGATTAGAAATTATTCTCGTTGCCCGGCAGATCACAACATTCGATGAGGATGCCAGCACAGAAAGATTGCGACGGCGGATTTTAAAAACCAGGCCAGTTCTCTTCATGCTCCATCATCATCAAGTCTATAGTAATGGTACTTCTCCTCACCCTATTCACTCACCCCAATTGAACCCAAGCCCGGTCTGAACACGATAGTCATCTAAACCATTTAGAGCTGAACCATAACACAGCTGAACAAACCTAATTAGGCAAGAAACATGTGCATGCTTCACTAGAGAAATGCGCTGTAGCGTCAACCCTACTTGAACTTGAGGAAGTCTTCGGATGTTCCGCCTCAGCCCCTCATTACTACCGATAAAAGAATCATAACATCGCAGATTTGACTGTCGCTTCCACTACACCTCGCACAAATAACCCAACTCCTCCCCCATGATGAGTCTTGATCCACTGGCAATCGACTTCAACATCTAGTGAAGAAGATCACTGTAGATTCCCTTTGGTACAAATTCACGTCATCCACAAGTCTGGCAGCATGAGAAGTATGCCAATGGTGTCGATCGGCCTTATCCTTTCTTATCAGGGTCTGAACGCCTCGCTTTTCACAATTACTTCACAACCTACAAAGAGAAATGAAATATTTCAGCGAACAGACTTAATCCCCACCAATCATCATAGATGAAACATCGCACAAATACTTTACACCATCGCACCAGAAAATGTCTTAAGCAAATCCAACCTACTTCTGTGTAATTCATTCTATCTATTCACTTCCAACTCTGCTGAACCAGCATAAAAGAAAGCGACCAATGGCAATGCCGTATGTCTACCAAGCATTAAACCATCCTTAGCCACCAAGGCAACTGGTGTAGTAGGCATCTTCACATTACAATAAAAACGACATCTCATGGCTGAGGAGGCGAATATTTTTCATAGGACCGTGCCGAAAATAAAGGAATACATCCATATTGCAAGAATGCACTCCACTCAAGCTCTTGCTGTAAAAGGGTTCTAACCAGAAACTGAACTCAAACCCACTGAAAACACGCAAACACAGTTCAGTATCATACAGCGCCTACCAGAAGCCCCGATCAATCTATCGCAATCAACTTAATCCGCTGATCAACATTGATGGTGGTACATTTTCCCAACTCATCCGTACTCGCACAACTAATAACTATCCCCAGATCTACCGCACATACCAACCACCACATCAAACCTGACGGAACCCTTCCCCAATCTTAGAGGTCAAACAATACCCAAACTATTGACCCACACATGTAACACAAGTACCAATATCTACGCACCGCAGGTCAACCTCACACGTCTGGCTACCACACCACCAACTTAATACTGCGTCACTACAACCCTGGATTGTCAATAACAGTTCACCACATGCACGGTACCTATGGACAAATTATCCGCTAGCTTAGGCGATCAGAGAAACATAGAGGACTCCAATTTATCCAACCACACGACGATCTTCCAGGACGTATCATGTCATTCTATTGCCCGAACGGTAAAATGAATTCCCTAAAATAGAAACCTCCGACAGAACTTCACATCGAACACTGAGCCCATCCCGCGTGTTCTCAAAAACACCAGCGCCTCTAATTCCTCTCTCAACATTGCGTATTCAAAAATGTCGCCTTCCACCTCGCATCCATCGTGTCTGCACTCAACTCAACCTACAGTCTTGCGCAGACAATGCCTCCACCAAAAGTATCACAACACTGCACGCTCTCGCAAACACCCTGTCTCAATACAATCTCATGTGGCCCTAACCACAACCCTCCCAAAGCCCCTCGCGCATCAATCCCTCGTCACCACATCTCCACATCACACCCCGCATCAACCCTCGCACCAAACTCTCCAACAAAAACGAAACCTCCGCACCACATCCAAAAACCAGTCCCAACGCCTTGAAACCAAATCATAGTCCATATAAAACAGCGCTAACGCCAATCACAGCACATGATCTGATGAACCAAGCGCACCAATCACCACTACCTCGCCAAAGTCACGGCACCGCAATATCCACGACACAACGGAAAATCCACCCCGCTCAGTTCATTTGGTAGAGAGTAACAAGAGACAGCGGAGGCAGAAGCAGCTCAAGGGCAAGAAACGCGAGAGCGTAACGAAGAACGATTCTGCAGGGGCTCTTTTCGCTCTGTCTCTCTCTCTCTCTCATCTACTCAAGTATTGATGCCACCATCGGCCGAGTAAGCAATAAGCAAGAGCAAAACAGCGAACGAGCGAGCGAAATGACAACCGCTAGGGTGTATTCACGGGAGGAGAGAGGAAAGGAGGATAGAGCAGACAGAAAAACCAAACAAAAAAAAAAAAAAAAGAGGAGAGAAGAAAGAAGAAGAGAAGCAAGGCGAAGAAGGAATGGAGGCGGAACTGCGAAACAGGAATCTACTACCGTAACTGAGCAATCGCGCAAGCCTCTCTCGCACAACCTGATGAGCCTCGAACCAAAATAAACCGAAGGTACCGCGAAGCAGCCGCACGCATCCCCAATATCATCGCCTCCGGTGCCTTTCCGGTCCGCCCCGCCCCTCCAGGGCCGTGCTGGTGCTGTGCTGGAGGAGAGTGGTGGTGGACTGTATCGACGCGCCCTAGGGTAGAGCCCAGGCTGGACTTCACACACCCCCCCCCCCCATGGCCAGGACGAAGACGAAGAGGAAGGGAAGCAGCAGCCTGCGACAGAGAACGGCATCTCTTTTCCACGGTATTTTAAACTGTAATAGTTCGTATTTATGGAGTTGTGTGTGTATGTATTTTGTGTACTCTCTTCTTCTCTACGACGTAGCTCCCTGCTTCGCGCTTTTTGTGTCTTGGGAATGGATGAAGTGTAGCTGGTTGGGTTTGGGTGGATGAATCGGTGGCTCACATCCATCGCCGTGTTTCTGGAGGTTTTCTTAGTTTTATGGGATATATTGGCAGTCAATGCGAATTGCGGCATAGTGTTCTCAAACGTTGATTCATACTTGGTGATTTCCATGAGATGTAGCTACTTTTTTTCTTTTTCTTTTTTTTCCTAAGGATGATGGATTGTGATCTTTAATTATTTTTATTTTATTTTTTGGCAACATCCAATGTTGTTCTTTGTATGAAATAAGGTTGAAATAAAAGCATTGGTTTGTATTGATATTCCAAAAATTAAATGGTAGATTTCATGTGAAGGCAAACATAGGCCATTAAGGAGGGTCTTGATTGGTTTGAACTTGTGGTTTATTATTGTTAATATTAAAATTGGTGTTTTGTGTATATTTGCAAGTAGATGACATTGAACAAATTTGACATTTTTCTGAAAGTTTTTCCATTTTGTTGGTTGCAAAGAATGGGGCCTCTCTCATCGTTGATATTTTTGCATGGAGGATTTTTTTTACTTGACATCTACTCAAAAAGTAGGGAGCTTCTTTTGACCATTAGATACGTGTTGGATTTGCTATGCTTCAATCCAATTGGCAATAGAGGTCGGATTGAGGTCTCACAACAACAACATGGTTGGTTATTGAAAAAGTACTTGGTGGGGCTCATTCACATCAACTATCAATTCTACATAAAGGAAACAAAGCAAAACACAAAACAAGATTTTATGTTTTCAATCTTGATGGAATATTGTCTTCCACTATTTTGAAAATATGTGTTGAAAATAAATCATGTTAGCCCATTGAGACTCTTTTTTTGCCGATATTTTCTTTGTTGATTTACTTTTAAATTCAAGTAATTGAATATTAATCAAGAGAAAGAATGTGGAGGCACAACAACATTTCTGACATCTGTATGTACATATATGTATATGTATACATATGTTTTCAACATTAATATCTTTTATGATATTCTATATATATAAATATATATATATTTATTTATTTATCAAAATTCAGGTTACCATAAATGTGCTTTCACACATCGTACCAATTTCTTTCTTGATTTCAGTTCACTTGTTTAAAAACACTTTCAATATGATCTTGCTATTGTAAATTATCCAATTTGATTTATAGTTTGAGGAATCAAACATTGAACTTAAAGAATAAGTACATGTGAATTTCATTTTCGAAAAGAAATAATAAAGTGCACGTAATATGAAAGATTGGTAAGCATGAAGTTTGAGGTTTTCATTTGTCACACACAATGAAGTTGAAAATACAAATCATGATGAAGAAGCATTAAATACTGTTAGTAACTATGCAAGAATAATGATTATACATTACTACTATCCTTATATTGTTAACACATTGACTTTAATCAAATTATAATACTCTAGCAGTCATGTTTTGAGTGCATTGTTGTGTTGTGTTTTGGTCATTTCAATGTTACCTTTTTATAACAGCTCCACCACAGATCCCCTGTTAACTGCTAACTGATCTATATCGGTGATATTTTACGAGAACCAACCACAACGTCCAAAGCCCAAAAGGCAGTTTCAACTGTAACTTATCAACTCAACCACTAATTTTTCACAACTTAATCTGAAAACAAAATATGTGGTAAAATTATTTTCAATATACATGAAATATGAAAGTTGGAGTGAACAAGAGAAATACATGGTCCCATGCAAAATTTGTTAAAATATGCATGCACATGCAACAAACATAAAAATCCAATGCCACTATTAAAACAAAAATGTGAGTATCCATGATATTCTATCATCCATCATTGTATTGTGTTCTCTCTCTCTCTCTCTCTCTCTCTATATATATATATATAAATATATATGAATGAGTATTGGAACATGATTGAAGTTCCTCACAACTTGTCCTTTTGACTTACTACCAATCATAATGCCATAGATATATATATATATATATATATAGGGAATGAAGAAAAAGTATAAATGGCATGCTATGATTTGTTGTTCAGCATCCCAAGACAAAAAGGAAAGAATTCTCTTGGGCCTTGCAGAGAGAGTATTGCCATGAGGCTTTGCAAACTTCCGGCACTGGCTGAGCTGGCAAAGGACCAACGTGGGTATAGGCTGAGCTGGCTATCCACTGGGCACAAATCACAACACAGTGCATCATCTTCTCATTCTATTGCGCAGCTAATGGGACCCATATACCCATTTGTTCTCTGTGGCCTTGTGTGTGGGCAGGGCCATGGTCCAAGTCAAGCCCATGAGTTGGATGCTTTTGTGGGATGCCCCGCCAACGAAGCACGAAGGCTGTGACCTGGCATTGGCTGATGTGGCAGCCCCCCTCACAATGCCAATTCTTCCCACTCTTCCCTATTTTTGATTCTCTTATTTATTTTTGTTGCTATTAAAATTACATATAAAGCAATGGTAGTGGGGTCATGAGAAAATACATCTATGTGTTCTTATTTATTTTTGGGGGATATATATAAAAATATAAATGATCTATTATTATTTTTTATGAAATGATACTTCTTTATTACTTCCAAAAAATTCCACGAACCAAAACAAAGATCTACCATCCTCTTGCAAACCAAGCAAAGATACAAAAGTGGAGTCCACAAAGCACCTCTGTTACAATGAACTCTTGAGGCACACTTATGAAACAATAAAACTCAGCACACATGCCTCATATCCAAGCCTAGAGCTAAAATGAAACCCATGACAATCACACCAATTGTCACATAATGGGTCACTTTAGTGAAAGGTGTCTTAATTTCAAAATTCATATATATATATATATATATATATATACATACACAAGAAATTGTTATGGTGACCCAAACATTTACTAAATCAATCCACACAGTCCACACAAATAGTGGAGAATTTTTGATGATGGTCACGATGAGTGGGTCAATTTAATAAATACTTGTGTCACTTTAACATTTCTTATAATATATATATATATATATATATATATATATATATATACAACCATAGGTTATAATTTCATTTATGAATGTAATTTCTTACTATTATTCAACACAACAAATCATCATTCCATTTATTTAAGAAAATCACGTCTATAATTTCGAACCCTGAATTTTTATTATTCTTGTGGTATATAACCTTTCCAAGCGACATTGTAACCTTTTCATATTTTACACGCGGATGAATTCATCCAAATCCAAACCACACATCCAACAACAGAGACATATCATCCAATTAGAAGAAGTGGAGCGACGAGGTTCATCCACGAGAAACGGGCACAGGATGCAAGCGGCCATGGGGCGCGTACGGGGTGCAGATATGGGGTCCGATGGCGGTCCGCGTTCACAATGGCGGAGCAGCGGGGACGCGAGAGGCAGCCACAAAGACTGAAGGCCAGCTGCGGCTGCACAACACTCAGTCGAGACAGACACAAAGACACACACACAAACAAACACGCAGCGATGCACGCAACACAAGAGGAGGAATGGAGTGAGGAAGAAGAAGAAGAGGAAGAGGAGGATTTGCTGCATTCTGTTTCTGCCACAATCTTACTCTACTGATTCACTGTCTCCTCTACTGATTCATCAGCTCCTTCGAACTACCTCAAGGTGTTGTTGCTGTCGTCGTCTCTCATGGATGTTGCTGGTCAGATTTTAGCTTTGGTTAGCTTAGCCCAGTCTAGCACCAGCCCAGCACCAGGATAGGCATTACATACATGTTGTGTCAGTGGCAGCAGCATTCATTCTTCTCCTGCTTCAGTTTCCAGCCAGATATGCAAACAAACAAACAGACAAACCAATGCGAAGCAAGCAAGTCGGGTGGGTGTTTCGACGACTGCCGTATGAAAGTTTTTTACGTTTCATTGTGCAGTTATCCTGGATGTGTCAGGATTCACAACTTTTTTGTCAGTGGAATGGATTTTTTATTATTTTTTTACTGTTTTTTAATATTTATTAGCAAGTGTAGATGGAGGGAGATAGGGACGACCTTAGGTACATTAAGATGGGGAACTCGTTTTTGTTCAAGTGTATGGATATAGATAGAAATATGTAAAAAAAAAGCAGGCTTCGTTGTGATTTATTTTAAGGATGTTTTCCGGAGTATAAATAAGAGCGGAGATATTACGAGTGTAGTTGCGGGGGACTACGACGCCATTCCAAATCCCGATGCGGAGATGACAGAGCTGATCCAGCTACCTGTAGCCTAAATCAGGATGCTCGGTTACCACATTCCCACCCCCACTTTCGAGCTCGCTTAAGTGCTCCGGATCTCGCTCTCCGACACACCGCTGTCAGATCCATCGAGCACCACCACCACCCGCCGAAGCAAGCAAGAAAGAGAGTGACGAGAGACTGCACCGGACCCGCGGTTCCAGATTGAGTAGGCGCACAATACGTCACAACACGGCGGAACCACTGAACATGGCCATTTCCAGCAATGCCCGGGACGAAGCAGTGCGAAGCACGACCTGAGCTCTCCACTTCTTCAGTGGGTGTTCGTTTTTCTTTTATTAAACTACCGCTACCGATCCAATCTCGGTTGCCGCCTCGAACTGGCATCGGTTCCTTTCCCCACCTCGAAATGGAACTAAGTATTCTTCCTGGATTTTTGCGCTTGGCTCAGAAGTCTGGAGACTGGTGCTGCTTACCTAGATGTCGAACTGGGGGGATTAACTTATCTACCGAGTAACAAATCCATTTGGGTAGGTGGGTGGATGTGTAACTTTCCTCGATTCCTTTCCAGCAGAACTCACAGAAAAAAATCACAGAAAACTAGATTCTGAACTAGAAGTGAATTTCGTGTGTGTTGGAAGAAACGGAGGGTAGCTGAATGTTGACCACAGTCGGGTGACACTGCGACAAGATCTGCCCGTCACATTCTAATTCAAGCTGTTGGCCTCTTGACTGTCTCGCTCCTCTCCAGTCTGGCCCCATCGCTTGGATCGACGGCCTTTTGGCATCCAGCACCTCTCCCTCCTTCTTCATCGCTGCCACTATTCTCACACGCCATACAATTATTTTGCACGGTAACTACAGCCCGGCAAACTCATCCCCATCTGGTCGCATAAACTACACCCACCACTTCGAAGCCGATGAGTTCCATCTTTAGCATATCCCCGCAGCAACATCACCCGAAGCTTGATGATGTGAATCGAGGGCCCCCATTTCTGCTCCGATTTGCTGCCCTGTTCTCGTTCAGCTTTTTGTTGTTGTTGTTGTTGTTGTTGTTTAACTTTGTCTGTCCGATCGTGAGCTTCGTATTCTCACAACCGTCGGCTTTGTTTATTTCAAAGGCTGCGTTGTGGTGGGTTTTCTTGTATTTGAATTGCTATCAAATAATAAAATCTGTTGGAAATGATAGTTTCATAACAATGGTGTGGTGTATCGTTGTTCTATGCCTCCCCCACAAACGTGAATTTGTGCAACGTTGTGCATAGAGCACACATTTGTTTACGATTTTAACTGGTTTTGTGTTGATGGTTTGTTTTTGTGAGAATAGTTGCACCATTGGTGCATGTAGTGGATAATGTAAGTAGTGAATTTATCTGGTTTAACGTTATAAATTTTATTATTATTATTATGCTTTTTTATGGTTTTATAAACTCCAGGTTTATCCTTTAGTTAATACTACTATACTTCGTCCATTTTGATTTGGTTTTACGTGGTTGTTTAAGTGTGAAGATTTCGACAAAGGTTCATATCAATATCAATTTAATATTTTATTGCTAGAGATATTGCTAATTCTTTTGCAGACTATGGAATGATTTATGTTTGTTGTTTATTCAAAACCATAGGATTTTAAGTAAGTCATAACTTTAAACTATTTATCTTGGCCGAAATGATGTTTGTACTGGAAATGTGATTTTTTCCAATATTTTTGTCCACAGGGAGTATTGGCACTTCATAAAGTGTTCTGATTGAATACACATAGTTTTTGCATAAATTAAAATTAGTTCAACTGTACATTTTAAAGACTCTCATTAATCAAATTGATGGATTACTTTTCAGTGTGAATTTTCTCCGGCCACCACTTTGAGTCTTAATCCACTTCAATCGTTGATGAAAGCTCTCCACCTTGTTCATGTAGGGTAATGTTACTGAATAATTCAATACTTTTGAAAGAAAATTTACACAATTTAAAGCTTTTTTACTCCTGAAGTTAACATTTCAAAATACAACGTTTTCTTTTAATTTGGTCCAATATCATCACAAGAAATGTCAATGACTCTTTGTTAGTTGTAAGTTATTTCTTTATTTAATTGAAGATTATTTCATGGAAATAAATTAGAATGTTTTTATTTAGTGTTTTTTTTTCGGGTTTGATATTTCAAATCCATGAAAATTAAATGAGATCAATCTATATAAAAAGTTTGAAATAATAATAATAATAATAGTAATTTTGAAATTTCATTCCCATTCCCATTGTATTCTGTGGCTCATCTTAGAAGGATGCTCGTTTTTCAAATGAATTAAAAAAAAAAAAAAAAAAAAAAAAAAATGAAGTTGTAAAGTTGGAACTCATTAAATAATTCTGTGTAACTATATCAGTCAAATTCATCATATTCTTTTCAAAAAATATTGTTCCAAAATACATGAACAAATAGCAAAGACATGAGTGTATTGTTTTTGGTTCCAAAATGCTGTTTTATGATACTTCAAAGAAAAAAATGCCCATTGACACCATTTCGAAAATAACGTTACAATTTTGAAGGTTTAAATAATGTCACCAGAATCCAGTTTTACAATTCTATTATTTAACTTAAGTCTAATTTTTTATTGACTTGGGATATTAAAGACATACAAACAATATGTTTAAATATCAAGTTTTAATTGAATCATTTGATACTTCTGAAGATTATTTCCAATTTAGGAACAGTTAGAAGGTTATTTATAGTTAATTTTATAAACATAAACATGAAAATTTCAAAATCTCATTTGAATGAATGAAAAAAAGATATATTTGCAAATAAAACAAAATAACTTAGTTGCAAATTGACATGATTGATACAATTGTAGATTATTATTATCCTATGTATTCTATCCTTATTATAGCTATTTTTTATTATTTGCATGTTAAAATCCTAATATAATCTATAAATATGTTCATTGTACCAATTAAAAGTGTGGATTGACAAGAAAGGTATCATGTTGGTATCTTAGTAATCCAACACACGGATGGAAAGTATTAATCTTTGTTCTATGATGCCCATTGTCTATGGGGAGTAGATAGTGGATGAAGAAATTCCAATATTAATACAAATAATGTGAGGTATCATGTCATAGTTAGCAGCTTGGAGGGTTGGTTCCTTCAAAAATGTTTTTGCCCTTCTCCATTCTGTCTAATTGCTTACAAAAGATGAGTTTCCAATTTTATATGTATATATATATATATATATATATATAATGAATGATTCTGTAAATGAATTATAAGTAATTTAATTGTGTGTTGAAATAACTGTTGATTCATTTAAAAAAGACAACCAAGATTCCCTCAGATGCTCATTGTCCAAAGTAAGAATATAATTTTATTGAGCTGAAATCATGTGGTGGTTAAAGAGCATAGAAAGTGTTTAAAAACTAAGCAATCCGAAAGTAAAATTGTAAGAGAAAGCAATAATCAAGTATGAGTGATATTGAGTACAGAATTGTATGATAAAAAACACCATGTTGATCATATCTCATGCATGTTAGTTAGTATAACAGTGGTCTTTTTTTTCTTCGTTTTGTAAAGGTATAAAAAGTAAGAGTAAAAGTACATAAAACAACATAAAAAATAAAAAAATAAAAATAAAACTTATAAAACTTATAGAAATTGCATCTGTATCAACTCTTGTGAACATGAAAAATATCTATTTGACATTGTGATTGTCATGACAGACAGTTATGGCCAAATTTGTTTGCACACCTCATACTGTCAAATTTGTTCAATTACTATTATTATTATTTTCTTTTTCTTTTCTTATTGTTTTAGTGTCCAAGGTGGAAAACCCACTAATTATACCAATTTTAAAGCTTACTTTTGAAAAACAGAAAAAACATTTAAAGCAAGCTTTACTGAACTGCAATCTACCCTACCAGCCTCAAAGTCCTTTTCATCACACCCACTTTGCAAAGTATGTATAAAATAGTAAACACACTTGTAGCATGAAATTGCTTTACCCACCATGGAAAATAACTTCAAAAACTGCCACCTAAAAATACATGTGATAGTGCACACATTGTATAATTATAACACCTTTGAATTAGCAAAACAGGAAATATTTTGTAAAAAACGCAAAAAATACTATAATTTTACTAAATGTCTTAATATGCAAATAAAATAAATAAAAAACATGTATATGTTGGGAAGAATCAAAACACTCTAAGCCAATATTAAATCACATAATGTTAAAAATTCACGGGTCTTGTTCTCACATAAAAGGTCCAAATCCAATCAAACACAAACATTATAACGCATAAATTGATTGAACATGTTGGAAATTTGGATTATCATGGCAAATTATACTCATTTCAATGGTAGAACAATTAGTACATGAAAAAGTTGATGTATTTTTATTTTTTTTTCTTTCTAGAAGTGGAAAAAGGAATCAATCAAAGAATTAGCAATGAGGTATGGTGATGAAGCATAGACCATGAAAGTACATCCATTTTGTATACAAATATCCTTTGTGTAGATGTACATACATCCTCATGTTACCCAACCCTAATTTGTTTCTCAATCCTCTATTTGTCATTGTTTTAGCAATTGGGTAGAAGCCCCCATCTAAGGAGCCTAGTTCTTACATATGGCAACTATTTAAAATCATTCTTCAAAATCAGCCACATCAAGTTCTATAATGATAGTATTATAATGGTACCAGTCTTTTGGTGTATTTTTGAAGTATTGTATTATGAATTGTGCTCTAACATACATTGAGATTACTTGAATGTGATCATGCACACATGTTGCAAAAAAGCAAGATTTGCAAGGTTTATTTTGGAAGCATACCTCTAAGAAATCATCAAATTCAAGTGTGATATGGTTATTTCAGACAATGAATAGATAGCTAGATATATATATATATATATATATAGAGAGAGAGAGAGAGAGAGAGAGAGAGCTTGAATTTTGTTAATATTAGAAGTGGTAGTTGGCTCACATGTGCGGGAAAAATGCATTAAAAAGAGGCAGTTTAAAAGGAAGGGGGGGGGGTATGAAAGCAAGGTGGATTATTATGGAAAAGGAGAATTTAATCCAAGCCTCATGGGCATTTCTATCCACCACACCAACCTCAAGGCTCCTCCTCATTCCACACCCACTTGTGTGCCATGTGAGATAATGAATTGATTAATTGATTGATTGATTGAATGAATGAATGAATAGTGTCTACGAACTCTAAAAATTGCTCACATCTCAATGCTGTAGCTTTTCAGAAAATAAAAAATAACAGAATGTGTATCTTTTATTACTTAGGTCTGCTTTTGATATACTGTGAATTAAGCTTTTGCACGTGTGTATATATACGTGCAAAAGAAATTGTTTAAATGCAACAATTTAATTAGAAAATGGAATTGTTAAATTTGAAGTTGATGTTGCATAATGAAGGGTGCACAAATTATTTAAAAATAGTTAATTTAATACAAGCATAACATGTGGATTAAACATAAGGTGACTTGTTTCTAAAAATGGTTGTACTGGTAGTAGCTAATCTCTGAACTTACATTCATTTAGGGAGTATTAACATGTCTGTTTTTTTCTTTAAATTATTTAGAAATTAAATTAAATTTCAATGAAAAATAAAAAATAAATTATAGTAGCAACAGCAAAAATTGTGGTGCTACTAGTAACATCCTAAATATATATACCCCCCAAATACGTATCTAATTATTATAAAATTATATATTTTTATATGATGTTTAAAAAATGATAATAGAACAATTATCTTCTATTGCATGGAATTATGTTGCATGCTTGAATTAACTAGTATATGCCTACAAAGATTAAGAAGGAATTATATTAAATTAGATTAGTTGCAAACATGTATTGAAAGTCATAGGAGGAAAAAAAAGAATTGTTGCTACTATTATTATTATTATTATTATTATTATTCAGTTAATGTATCGATTAATTTTATTTAAACAAGTTTTGATACTATAAAATTTTATGGCAATTTGATCATTTTCATTCTAAATCAAAATATATTTTGGCCTTATTTGTTTACTTAATTTAAACTATTATTAATAAGTCTGATTACTTGTGCTAAATCCTTTATAATATTATAATTTTGTATCTATCAAAAAATATTTTAACATATTGTTGAATTTTATAAAAAATAAATTAAAATTTTATTTGTTGAAGTATACTAAGTTTTTTTTTTTTTCTTTTTTTTTTTTCAAGTATATTTATTTTAGATGCATAATTTAATTAAAATTAAAAGCTTTAACTACTTTGAGAATTTCTAAGGAAAATAGTTATTGAAGAACAACAAAGTAATAAGTCTTAACATTTAGTATCAATAAATTGATATATAAAGAGAAGTACAGAGTAAGATAAATCTCAGTTCCAACATCCTTCATTTATAAAGAAAGAAATTATATTTGATATAAAAAAAACTTTGTCTACACTTATCTTTATTCTATTATTCTATTGTGCTTTATTCAATTAAATCCTATATTTTTTTTTTTATTATGTTGCCACCCAAAATCTTAACCACTAACCTAAAAAATTGCTTTAAATCTTTGTTGCATTTTGACAATCATCAACTCATTAAAACAAAATTCTAGGTAGTAGTTATTAAACAAGGATTTGCTAATCTTCAAAACTCTTATTCTCATACTTCTCAAAAGGCTTTAAATTCCAATGTCTTTACTAACTTGTAGTGTCTATTTTTTGGTATAATCTTTGTTAGTACATCAACAAACATTTTTCCAATATAACAATATTTTATACTTATAATACCATTTTTTATTTTTTATTTTTTATTTTTATCTTTTATGAAATAATATTAAACATCAATGTGATTGTTTTTTGAATGATACTTTGGAATCTCGGAAAAGACAAAAAATCTTTAATTATCACACACAATTGAAGTTTCTTCTAATTGTATAAATCTAATGTCTTTTAATAGTTATCTTATAAAATCACCTTAATTTTGTAATGAGTTATTGATATATATTCAATTTCTATGGTTAATTTTGCAATAGTTGGTTGTCTCTTGTAATTCTATGAGATGGTTTCTACTTCAAAAAAAATACATACTCAATTGTAGATCTTCTATCTTTTACATTTTTAGCCTAATTTGTATTATAATAACCATGTAAATTAATTTTTTTACAACTAAAGTATAATTTGAAGTCTTTTGTGCCTTTTAAATACCTTATAATCTTTTAAACTATTTACTTATGTAAAGATCCAATCTTAGACATGTATTGGTTTACAACACTCTCACCAAATGCAAGATCTATTCTTGTGGCTATTGTTGTATAGATTGATGTGTACTCTTTTATATTAAATTATTTTAGCATTTCTTTGATATAATTATTTTAAATCATTTTCATGGTGCAATAAATATAATTTTTTACAAATTTTATATATAAAAAATAGTGCAACTTTTTTAAATCACTCAATTTATATTCTTTTTCTAAAAAAAACTCCATTCAATATATATATATATATATATATATATATATATATATATATATATATTTTAAATAGCAAGAATTTTTTAGATTAAGTTACATACTATAAACGATGAACCTCATTCGTTATAAATTCTTTGTTTATAAAAAATTTAATAATCTATTGGTACCATGCCTTTGGAAATTATTTAAACTTATACAAAGATTTTATTAACTTACACAAAAGGTTTTCCTTACCTTCTAACATAAATTCGTTGAGTTGGTATATATATATATATCTTCTAAAAATGTTCTATTTAAGAAGGCCATCTTTACATCTATTTGGTCAATTTCTAAGTCCATTGTTGTCCAAGTTGCAATAATGGTCCTAATGGTGGTGAATTTGATAATATGTACATAAGTCTTATTAAAATCAATACCATCTATTTGTGAGTACTTTTTGACAATTAATCTTTCTTTGTCCCTCATCACTATACATATTACATTCTTTTTGGTTCTAAATATCCACTCATAATCAATATTAGATTGATTTGTAAATAATAGAGCTAATTCTTATGTAGCATTATCTTTAAAAGATTGACACATTTTTTTTATAGCCTTTTTCTACTTAATTGCATCTTAGAACTTCATAGCATCACAAAGACATAAGAAATCAATAAAAGAATAATATTTATATGTTCTTTACCTGATGAAAGACGTGGTTCTTCCACCATTCATTAAATGCATTTCTTTCTCTTATAGAAATTCTCCTTTCACTAGATAAATATTGGTCTTGTTGAAGACCATTTTTCTAACAAGTTTTTTATTTTATTTTATTTTAATAGTTTCTTCTTTCAATTAAAATTTAATCCTTATATACCACATCTTCTTTTATTTCTAAAAATTCTTTTTTAGTCTTTAAGATTAATAAATTCTTGTCTTTAGAAGTGTTAGGTACTTTATGTAATATCATTTTTCATTCTTCCACTTCTTTGAAGAGTGTGTCTACAAATACACTTGTATTTTTACTTCGACACATCTCTAAGTACTCTCAAGTACTCTTGTATTCCAAAAACTTAACATCAAAATTTTTAATAATATTTTTGGTATATAAAAATATTAAGATATATATCTTAGTACATTCACAACAATTCAAGACTATAAACTTTGTATCTTTTGCATCAAGTTTAGACCTTTGGCATTTGATACCTTTCCATATGCAATACATTTGAAGGTCTTCATATATAAAATACGTGATTGTTTTCTACTCCAAGTTTATTATAGTGTCATTGATGCAAGAACACTTGTTAGATATATGTTTTTTATGCAAAAAAAATTAATAACAACTTTGTTCTAAAGTTCATAACAAAGGTTTTGAACATAAAATATACTTATTGCTATCTTTACAATAGTATAATTTATTTTTTAAGTAATAAAATTTAGTTTTGGAGTGTATGTAGTTTTATTTTGTCTAAAAATTCTATTATTTTTTAAATAATTATTAAATTATTTAAACACATAATCACTTCTATTGTATCTATGTAACATCTTAACTTTAGATACACTTTGTTTTTCAATAAATATCTTGAATTCCTAAAACCTCCAAAAATATTTGTTTTAGGCTTTAAGAATGGAGATCCAATTTTTAAAATTAAAATATTTAATAAAAAAGAGAAAATATCTTAATCTTTTTATACTTATAGTCTTTATTCATTTAGATATATCAAAATAGACAATTTCCAATAACTTGGTAGCACATTTTGTAATACTACTTCAAAATAAGGTACTTTTTTTATTTGTCTTATATAAAATTTTCATATGAAATTTTCATTATATTTTACTTTTTATTTATTCATTTTAAGATCCATATCTTTAACTGTAGATTAGAGTTTTTTTCTTTTTTCTTTTTTCTTCACATTTAAATAATCAAGGTAAAAATGCCATATATTTAATTTATCTTAGTGTATTATAAATTAAATAAATTAAATTACTTCTATTATATTTACTTTATAATTAAAATTATAAAATTACTTCTTCAAAGTCCTTCACAATTATGTCTCCATTGAATATTTTTACAAAATTTCTATTTTTATTAAAAGACCCGTAAAGTCTTTTATTAGAAGTTAATTCATCAAAAGTAGATTTTTCTTCATTTTGGATATATGAAGAAGGTCTTTGAATTTAATTCTATTTATTTTTTCATTTACAAACAACTCTATTATAATAGAGCCAATTCTAATGGCTTTATTTGGACTATTATTAATAAAGATCACATTTGATGTTAGAGTTGCCTCATAACTATCAAATAAATGCTTATAAAGTGTTATATGCTTGAAACAACTCAAATCCACAATTGATCTTGACATGGCTTCCAATATTGTATTCTCTCTTATTATTTTCTTATATTTGTAGTAATTTGAGCAAGATTTTGTAGTTCCCTACAAATAAAGAAAATTTTAATATTACTTCTTTAGTTTGATTATCATTCCTTATCTTGTTGTGAGTAAAGAGCTGAATTCTCACTTTAAGGTTTGTTTTCTTTTCTCTTTGTTACTTTAAATCTAAGACTTGTTGTTATATAGTCTATTATAAGTTCTTTCATTTTGATTGATTCTAAAGCCTCAAAGAAGTAATTTTAGGGTTTAAGCAAAGTCATAAGTAGAGTCATGACAACATCTACATCTTTTAAAGACTTTTGTATAATTCTAAATTGATTTGCAAATGCCTTTATTATTATGATATGTGCCATAAGGTCTTCATCTTCTTCCATCTTATCAGTGAAGAATTTCTTTTTTGATTAGAAAGTGATAGAAATATTTTTACCCTTATAGGTATTTCAAAGAATCTTCTATTTTTTTCTTTTTCTTTTATGTGTAATTATGTGGAAAAATTTGACTTTATCAATATTAATTGCAAATAATCTAAATACCTTTTGCTTACTGTATTGGTATTCTTTCTTCTTTTTCATATTATAATGTATACTTGGAAGCTCTTCATTAATATTTATAATATTCCAAAGATCAAAAGAAACCAACAAAACCTTCCAATGGTAGAATTTATTACTTCTAAACTTTTCAATCATTCTTAATCTCTTAGCTTCACTTAAAATCATATTTATAAATTTTTCAATAATTATTAATCCTCTAGATTTACTTTAAATCATATTTATAAAAGAGATGTATAAATAAATAACAAGAGAAAGAATCCTTAAGCTTTTAAAATAAACAAAAAGATGTGGTTGATACAAAATCTTTTTTGTTTTTGTTTTTGTTTTTTTTTTTTTTTTTTTGTGAACAAACTATTATTTTAAGTTTGAAAACACTTTAAACTTTACTTCCAAGATTTTTCAAAAGTCCTAGTAATAATATAAATCTCACAAATCAGATTTTCCACTTTTAGATCACATTTGTGCTCACATATCACCTTTGAGTACCATAAGATGCCTTTTAAATATCTTAGGCTTCTATCACAATCAAAAATATAGAGATAGTTTCTTAAAGATTTAACTAAACAAGATAATATAGTATAAGTATCCTAAAATATTTATTTAAGGTATAAAGCTAACACTAAATTTAAAATACTCTTAATCATAAGTAAGTGCAAAATAAGAATTAGATTTAAATCTCAATTTGAAAGTTAGAAGATCTAAATTCTTAATATCAACAACAATAAGATAATTTCTTATTCACAATAACAAAAGACTTCAAAAAACATCAAAAACACAAAGAAAAGTTTTTGTGTCCATAATTTATTAAAAAAATATAAGTGAAAAGTTTCTAAATATAATATTAATAAGGTTATACACAAAAAAAAATTTGGAATAAGATGAATTTCACTTCCAACAATCTTTACCAATATAGAGATGAATTATATTTGATGTCATATACTATGAATTTTTTTTTTTAATCAAATGTTAGATTCCTCTTAATTTAACTGCTATCCAAAATTCAAGCCACAAGTCTAATAATTTGTCTTAAGGCCTTGCTACTTTTTAACCATTAGCAAGTTACTAAAGTAAAACTTTAAGTGGTAGTAACTAAACTGAGATTTATTAATCATCAACAATAGTAAGGTTTATTCCTAATATTTTAAATATCCTTAATTATATTAAAATACATATAACTTAAAATGAATCATTATGTAGTAATATTTTAATATTATTTATTAAATATTTTCTAAAATATTATTATTCAAAAGAATTTAATAATTCATATTAGGATTATTAGATTTAATCCAATTAAAATAAAAATAAATATAAATAAATTTTAATATTTAATTTTTTATTCTTTATAATTTCATTATTTTTTATTAAATTTAAGATAGTTTGTAAGATTTCATAAATTATAATAATAGATGTTTATAATTTGATTTTAAATAATAAACATCTTGAAAAGATCTTATATTCTACTTATAAAGTAAATAATATGTTATACAAATAGTAGAAAAAAATTGGTCAATATAATTTTTATACAGTAGAAACCAATATTAGAAAAATTGATTTATACAATATAGACCAAAGCATATTGTATAAATCATAGACTTGGTTTATACATAAATTGGTTTATATAATTAGTGTTCTAATTAATTTCTAATTGAATAGGACATCCAAATAGAGTTTATATATATATATTCTTGTATTGCTAAATATTCTTATATCTTTTTTTTTATAAAAGTAGAATAAGAAAATTATAATATACAATCAAATATATTAAAAATCACATTTTTAAATAATATATTTATTTCAAAATATATATTTTTAATATTAAACTACTTATAGATAAATTATGAATTCAAATAGAGCTTTAAAAATAAACTATAACTTATACAAAAAAATTATATAAAAAATAATTCAATAATCAATTTTCTTTATTAAACTAAAAAAAAAACATGTATTTGTGGTTTTAATTAGTAATATTTAATTCAATATATAATATAATATGCTAATTTTAAATGCAAAACTGAATGTGACTTGAGATTGTAATGTATGATAGTATAATTACAATATGCTTAAAGCCTTTTCATATTATAGGCTATCAATTTAGTTGGAAATATTGGCAAAGCATAACAAATGATTAAGACATAAATTAATATTCATTGGAAATAAATAAATTTCATGTATAATAACAACCATTACTGGTGTTGATTATTATTTTGATCTAATATGAACATAAAGTGTTCAGATAATTTGTATTAATGCACTACCCCAAATTAAAATGATCTTATTACCTTCACAAATATTACCTTGTACATGTCATCAACCATCAACGAATTCATACTAATAGCAACCAAGCAAACTATAATGCAAGTCAACAAAACAATTACTCACACGTCAAGCACACCTTAAGAGTTAAATTCATTCTGTTAAAGACCTGGGCTCCAAAACAATAGAACCATATCATTACACCATGGATTTGCAAGTAAAAATAATTAAATGCTGACATGTCAGTACAAGTGGCCAATTTCTCATAACTGCTTGATGGTTTGGTGATAAATTCCTGTGTTTGAATGTACAATTGAAGCCTCCACCATGCACCACACAAGCTATGCAGTAATATATATATATATATATATATATATATATTTTTTGTTTGTTTGTTTTTTGGTAAGAACCATGATCAACTAATTTGTACTCATGTATGTTTTCATAAATATAAATATAAATATACTGCCATGAACATATATTCTGGTTGAACTTGGTGGGTTAGGGTTTGGATGGCAGTAAAAATTATGTACATGCCCCCTCAAAGGCAGCTCTTTGTGGTACCAATGATGGTAGCAATTTTCTACATGGAAATGTATATATGAATATATTTGAAAAAAATGTAGATTGTATGCTGAGTTTTTGATTTAAAAAAATTGGAAATTAATTTGCATAAATTTGAACATGCAAATAACCCTCCACAATTATTTTTTAAAAAAATATACTGATTTTACATCGCATTTATAGATTTTTTAGCTATATTTTTGTTTTCACAGGTGAATATTTATTCACGTATTTGATTTGGAACCTTGTCAATATGTAACGATAATAACAAAAAGAATTTACTTTATTTGATTTAATTTTATTATTTTATTATCTAAAATTTCTGCAGCATGATGTAATTTTAAAATATATATAATTACATACAAATAATTAGATAATAAAAATGATTTAAAAAGTTATTAAAACCCATCCAGAGGGTTTACACCGCACTAGACGTAGAAGGGGATCCCGCTAAAGTGAGGATACCGGGGCGATACCCCACCGGAAGAACAGCCCCCGGCACGGCACACGACGACGCAATCTTCTCGCCACCCACTTTCCACAGCAGCCACAAAATCACGCTGCGCGAGAGTGCGTGCGAGAATCGAAGAGCGAGAGCAGGAATCGCAGGAAATCGATGCAAGCATCGCCGGCAGATTGTCCACTGGCCACGCACTGCAACACTTGGCACAGATGTGTCCGCACCGCATCGCCGTGGCCGCATCCATCACACACTGCTGGATGTGAAGTTTCAAGCTTTGCAAGGAACGGAGCGGCGGGCGCTGCGCGGCGCGGCACTTCGTGTAGTTGCGCCGTCCAGTTGTGTCTGCAGTGAAGACCCATCCAGGATCCTAGTCTTAGTTGTTGTTGATTGGACTCACTGAGTGCATTGCCACTGTGTGTAGTGTCTCGAGGGTCTTCTGTTTCGTCGGAGTTTAGCTTAGGGGTTTTGTTGCTGGCGGAGCGGTACTGCTCACGGTTTTTTTTTGTAAGCCTAGTTTTGGTGGCAATGGCGGCAGCGATGGGAAGCGCCGCTCAGGTTATGTTGCTGGGTTTGCAACCGGTTGGGGCGGTCAGCCAAGCGGCTGCTCCAGTTTGTGTGAGAGTCGCGGTTGGACAGCAGAGGGATACGAGGGGGACCGTGGGAGGAAGCGGCGGTGTTTTTCAGGCGAGGCTCGGAGGTGGTGGTGGTGGTGCCGGTGTGTTGGAGCGACCGAAGCTGGACCAGAGCGGCTCCGACACGACTCCCAGGACTGAAGAAGGTGTGTTACCTTGGATTAACCTGGAGATTGATTGAGTCATCTGTTGTGGATCTATTCACTTGGCCTGCCTGGACTGGTTCGTGGCAGTGATTGCCAAGCAGTGGATGTACTATAATCTGCTTAGAAAATTCAATCCTGAGAGAGCGAGCGAGCCAACTATAGAGAATAGAATAAAAAAAGTCGATGAGATTTACGCGAAGGTTTTGACGAATTTTGAAGTAGAGATTTGCTTCACGTTTCCTGATAAAACTGGTCTTTTCCCGGTTTCATCTGCAGTTGTTTAGAAATTCTCCAGTTTAACTCTGAAGCTTTTCCTGTGTCGTATCCGAAAACATGTACGTATCAAAGTTTCTAATGGCAGTTAAGCTCTCTATCAGGAGAGTTGCTTAGTAGGTTCCTACTGTTGTTACTGAGAATGTGAATCTCAGGACTTGCCATGGAATCGGAAATGATGCCCCAAACCTTGCCCTAGCTTTACTTTTGTTTTTGGGAAATCACATTTACATCGGTTTGCAGGAGGGGAGAGTGGTAGAGCAGCGCAGCGGAACCGAACAGGTGGCGGCGAGCGCTACCGCGTGCTTCTTCTCGACCATGAACGTCACACTGAAACATACGGTCGGTTTTAGAAACTCCTGTGCCTCTTTCAAGCTTTTGACAGTTTTTCAGTTTGAGTTGCTGTGAAGACTCAATTTCTGTGACTCTATATGGGGGCGACAGGCAGCAGCTAACAACCGCATTGGTATTATCGTGCAGTTGCAAAAGCTCTCACCAAAGCGGTGCCTAACATCACAGCTGAGCAGGCGAGGAAGTGCTTCTTTGAATCACGGCTTATCGGCAAGTCCGTGGTTATGGTGGCTGTGAAGGTTCGCATTTCTTTCCTTGGTCTCGTGCCGAGTAATATCCAAGCTTTTTAATATGTTTCTCAAAGAGCCATCACTCAGGAGATTTGACTAGATTTCAAAAGAAACCGATAGTGCGTAACATAAGCGACAACGTAGATCACAGTGGTTACATGTTAAACTTATGATAAGTAGTTCTGCTAGCCTGGAGTCCCTCCGGCTTGCTCTGATTTTCCTTTTGCTCTCCCAGGGCTTATGGTCTCTGTGGTATGATCTCCAGGAGCACGCAGAGATGCACGCTTTTAGCATGGCTCGCTATGGCCTTCGCTCAACTATTGAACCGGACGGGAGTGTCATGTAATCTCGACTTTCGACGCGGTATCTCCATGTCAAGAGCACGACTACCTATTCGATGTATTCTATTCAGCACTCAGTCTAGATCCAATATTCGTCTGCACTCCCGGGAATGGATAGACGAGCTAGAGTGTGCTTTGGTTATTTCTACATTCGAGTGTGAAGAACAGTTTCGATTTAGTAACGGTTTCGAGAATTTTTCCACAGTGACCACGGATCTGTATTTACTGGGAGATACTTCCCTATATATGAGATACACTATTTTTTTGTGCAAGTTTTATGTCCACAGTCGTGACCCATGATGGGCAAGGCATGTGACACTACCGAGTAGTGGAATAAACGAGTGCTCTGTGTTTTTTTCAGACCCACACATCCACGTTTAACTCTAGAAGTTTAATTTTCAGCTGGGAGCTGTGAACCGTGCTGAACAAAGTGTCCAGTTAATGTGTTTGATGTTGATCCACATGACCCACATGATCCTAGACTTTGCCAACTTAGTCCTGTGCAATTGAGACCCAGCAGCATCAATTCCTGCATAGAAAAGTGCAGAAAAAGCCGTATTGTGAGTTCTCGCTCAACTCACCAGGAGTGACATCGCCGAAGAGTGAATATGTCATGCTTTTTATTTTATTTATTGTGTTTTTATTCTGATGGTGGAAAGCCTGCAGATGTGAGGTTCTTTTGTAAGATCACAATGACACTGTTTCATCAAATCATGCAACATGTTTTTGGTCGGTGTTTAGTATAGTTGGTACCTTGGCGTGTATCATCATTTCTACGTGATTTGAGAGTATGTGTTGTCATTTTGAGTGTTAATGGAAGATTTTAGTATATATATATATATATATATATATATATTTGGTGTTACATGAATCTAATAAAATGCATTTTATTTTAGAAAATAAAAGTACATCTAAATAAGTAATAGACTTCAAAAATAAATAAATAAAAGTTAAAATTGTAGTGTCTTAATTTTAATGGTGTTGTTTGGTTGTGAAAAATTTACTTATGTGTTACATTGATTTGCACACTATATGTATATATACATATATATAGACTTTTCATTATCATTCCTTTTTAACAATAAGTTCTCTTTATTTTTTTTATTATATTCTATGTTATAGATTTTTTTAATAATATTATTTGGTTAAGCACATGCATGCATAAATTGTTGTGCAAAAAACTTTTGACAATAGATTTCTTTTTCAATATTTTATAAATAAATATGATCCAAATATATATATATATTTTTTATGTTTTTTATTTAAAAATTTATAATTTAATTTAATCTAATTTTAATAGTGTTGTCATTTATCCTTATAATAACACTATTAAAATTGATAAATCACATGTAGTTTATTTTTAAGTTAGCAAACTTATTGTATAATGGTAGACAATTCTTTATGATAAGAAGTATAAATATCATCTTGCAAATTTGTTAGAGTTTAATTCTATTCTAATCCTAAAGACTCAAAATTAAAAATAGAACCACACAAATAGATGTGATTAAAAGAAAGTTATTTATAGTCAACAATACTATTGAGTAATCTCTAAATGCACAAAGGAGAGGGAGGGTGATAAAAAAAACTAATTTTATATTCTTATTTTTTACAATACATATTTAAGTATTTAAATGGTCATTATTTAGCATTGCATTTATTGCCCTTCTGAATTATTTTTAAAAATTAAATTAAATTTCCATCTCTATATCTAAAGTATCAATAAGATTTTGTGCAAAGAAATTATCAATAGTAATGCAACTTACTTTGTAAAGATTGTGATAGGATTGATTACTACCATTTAATATAAGAATTAGAATTGTTTTAAATGTTTAGTATTTATAATTTTGTTCTTTGTCTTTTTTCAAGTAGAAATATGTTTTTGCTCTAATCAATTAACTTTATTTTTGTATAAGTATTGTTTACTATCGTCAATTTTTACATCTTGTGGTCATGTATGATTTTTTATCTCTTGTTGTTCTTTACTTTGATTAAATTACATATCCAATTTATTTTATTTTATTTTTAAGCTAACTTTGACTCTTTTGGTTTTCTATAATGTATAATATGAGTACGATATTTTGGAATAAATGGATAATCTATTGCATTTACTTATATTTTGTTTAGGTTGATACTTCTAATTTACTTTATGTTCTTTTTATTACAAATAGAAACTTATGTTTTCTACCAATACACCTAAACTTATTAGAAAAATCAATATTTTTTACTTCAAAAGAAATCATTTTTAGAACTGAAATGTTGGAATCTCTAATCTTAATATTAATATTTTAAATAAATAGCATTTAAGAATAACATATAAATCTCATCTATTACATCATTATTAATAATACAATTGTTACTTCTTCAAGTTCAAGTTCAAAGCTTAGATTGTATCATAATATTAATGTTCCTAGGCTATACAATATTCCTTGACATTCTATTAATAATTTGTATATTCTTTATCTTATCAAGAAATTAGAATTATTTTGGTTTTTAAAAAATAAAGAATACAACTTAAATAACTTATATGCCTATTTAAGAGATGCCTACAAAAGCAATTCAAGAAAGTTCTATCATCTTGTTGCAAAGCAAAGCCACTAATTTAAACATTATCAAAGGCCTGTTCTTTCCACACCATTTCAATGTGGTGTCTATTTGGCCCACTCAATGTTTTAAAATTATTTCCAGAACATTGCTAAAGAATTCAAAGTTGGTAAAGAGTTTTGATTGGCTCAATGAATTTCTTTTCTTTTTGTTGAAATTGTATTTATTTGCTTGTTATTCATTCAAGTAAGAATGCGGTTTAAGCGCAGTCAGTTCACTGTTTTGTTAAAACTAGATAATCAACACCAATAAATGAAAAAGTCAACATCAATTTAATATGTTGTAAGAATTTAATTGTACAATGTTTTATATAGTAAATGTAATAAAGGCACACTCAGCGATGAATATTGATTCAAGGTTTTAATGCATATCATAAATGTATTATTTATTTTTCCACAGTAACCATCTTTGACAAGCTTTAGAAAAAAGAAATAAAGAAACAAATCAAAATTCAATAAAGTTGTTAACAATCACAAACTCTTACTAATAACATTGAAGTTTGAAATGACATCATATTTTTATTCAAAATTATGGTTGGACCCAAAATTATTTTATTGATGTATTAACAAATAATAGTTGTTAACAATTTATTTTTAAGTAAACCAATTTATTTTTTTATAAATGTAAATAGAACAGAATTCATATTGAGCTTGTTCCATCCTACATTTCGATCTACATGTATTAAGGTTTTTTCTAAGAAAATTGAGTATTTAATGTACTTATATATATATATATATATATGCATATTTTGTATATATTAACATATTTTGAATAAAAATCTAATAATAAAGAGAAATGCTATCAATCATATGTACAAAATTTGTCAATTAAATTTTGGAGTTCTACAAGCTACTTCAAAAGTAGGACTCAAGCATAATTCTTTAAAATGTGTTGAAAATGTTTGGAATGACACAAGAGTAGTAGTAAGTAATATGCACACACACAAGAGAGTTTCTAAGGAGAGAAAGAGCTTCACACAACAAAATCTATTGATCTGGTTGTGTCTCATATACAAGAGGAGAAGGAGAGAAGATAAAGATTTCTTCTTAACTTCATTCCAAATATTGTAGCTATGGTATTTACTATAGACTACAATAAATATTATGAAGAGTACCGGCTACATTTAATGCTCTCAACACTCCTCCTTGTTCATCATAATATTTATATAATATAAAATTTGTGTAAAATTATAATCTATATTTTTCTATAATCTCGTAAGATCAACAATTGTTGCCTCATTAAAACCTTATCTAGGAAAACCTTATTGTATTCAAGGGCAAAACCATAGATGAAGGAAAAAGAGTACAACATCATTTTTTATAATTATTTAAAGAGTTCATTAACTTTCTTATTTAAGAGAAGTAAGTTGCCACATATCAATGCCATAAGTAAGTTGGTGATGGTTTCACAATGGGAGAGCTTTGATGAAGAGATCAGCAAGATTATTTATAGATTCAATTTTCTTAATTATAAGTGCTTGATCAGTAATCAAGTCATGGGCATAATTAAAATATTTTGGATCAATATGCTTTGTTCTTTTGCCTTTAATGAAACCAACTTGTATCTATGCAATATGAAGATTATTGCCTTCATGTAAGATAGTTGGAGAGTCATCATATGAAAATCCACATGTTGTTTGAAAGAATTTATTAATTGATCGTAACCAAATACATTCTTAAGATGCTTCATGTAAGGCAATAATTTCTCCATCTTTGGATGAAGTTGTAGTTATAGTTTGTTTTACTAATTTCTATGATATTGCACCTCCATGTCTTAAAAATACATATCTTGTTTGAGATTTAGCTATTTTAATATCAGATTTATATCTTATATCACAATATCCAATAAATTTTTGATCTGCATATTGTATGTAGTATAATCCCAAGTCTTCAATACCTTTTAATTAATGTAATAAATGTTTGATGCCATTCTAATGTTGTAGTATTGGACGTGTACTATGTCTTGCAAACACACTAACTGCAAATATAATATTTGATCTTATAGATGTAGCTAAATACAAAAGTGCTCCAAACTCTGCGAGGTATGGATATTGATGTCCCAATATTTTCTCCTCCTCTTTGCATGGACGGTATGGATTATTACCATCATGACCACGTCCAACCATTGGTGTTGACAATGGATAAGCATCAATCATATTGAATCTCCACAAAATTTGTCTAATATACATTAGTTGATAGAAAAAAATGCTACCATTTGTGAGATGCATAATCTTAAGTCCAATATAGAAAGTTGTTTTTTTTTGACATTTTCATCTCAAATTCACAGATAAGTAGGTTAATAACTACAATACATGTAGATTTAATACTCACTAGGTTAAGATCATCAACATATACAGTGATGATCACAAAACTAATTTTACCTCATTTCATAAACAAACAAGGAATTAGTAGATCCCTTAGAAACTTATATGTAATTAAATAATTTCAAAGACATTGATACTGCATGCGTCCAAATTATTTTAGACCATACAAGGCCTTACATAATTTAATACCACTATATCATCCTAGAGTAGATCCATTTAGAGTTCCTATTTCTAAATTATGTAGAACTTTCATATAAATATCTGCATCAAATGAATCATACAAATATGCAATTATCACATCCATGAGATGCATTTCAAAGGTGGCAAGAACTGCCATTCCAATAATATATCGGAATGTAATTGAATCCATGACTAGAGAATATGTGGATTCATAATCAATGTCAAACCTTTGAGTAAATCCTTAAGCAACAAGATGAACTTTATAGTGTATTATTTGACCTTTAGTATCTCGCTTGCGTATTAATACCATCTTATATTCCACAGGGCAAGAAGTAAGAGTATCCACAATTGGACCAAAGACTTTTCTCTTATGCAAAGAAGTATACTCTTCCTCGATGATAGTTTTTCATTTTAACTAGTTAGAGTGACAAGTTGCTTCCTCGATGCTTTGAGATTTAGGATCGTCTTCCTTACAAGAAAGAGCTTCTATAATCATATATGAAAATGATTCATCTATCGTAATAGATGGTCTGTCCCAAATATTGTTTGTAGCACAATACAAAAAAAAAAAATTCTTTACTCAACTCGATCTTATTCTTTCCAATTCCAGGATTATTTTTCACAGGATTTGAAGGTACATTATGCATGGATATATCATCATGAATTGGCAGTCTTCTAGGATGAATAGAAATTTCTTGAGAAATAATATCAAAATTAGTCAATATTATAGCTTTCTTCTTATGTGGTTGCTTATCTCATCCACAAGTTCTTTTAGTTGTTGTTATTCTTGTAACTTGAGGTATTGTAGTCAATGGCACTGCAATCTAAGCAAGTGCATTCTGAGCCTCATTAATAGGAATTCTTATAATCCTAGATGCATCATTGAAGTCATCATGTGTTTTATTTGCAATCCGTTTTAGATGCAAAATCTTAGCAACTTCAGTTTCAGCCAAAGATGTCTTAGAATCAAGATTCATTGTAAACATTTTCGATGCTTCAGATATAAGTACTTTATTTCATTGTTGATTAGATACTCTTCCTTGAAGAGATGGTAATACATTCTCTTCAAAATGACAATTTTGTAAACGTGCACATAATAATGTGCTAGTTGATAGATCAATAATACGAATAATGCTTGGTGAATCAAAACCAACATATATGCCTTCTTGTTGATGAGCTCCAATAGTATGTCGTTAAGATTCTGGTACTAGAATCCAAGTACGGCAACCAAATACTCGTAAGTGAGATACATTTGAAACACGACCTAAAATGAGCTCATATGGTGAAACAATTTCAAGAAAAGAAGGACGGAGACGTATTAATGCTGCACCATATAAAACTACATGACCTCATATAGATGCAGGTAAATTTGTGTGAAGAATGAGCGGCTGGGTAATGAATTATATATGCTTTATAAATGACTCTGCAAGTCCATTTTGAGTATGTTCATATAGAACACAATATATCAACTCAATTCTTGTTGTAGTACAATAGTCTTTAAAAGACTTTGATGCAAATTCTTTTGCATTATCTATATACAATGTTTTTATAGAATAATTAGAAAAATGTATCCGAAAATAAATAAGTATAGATATAAGATTGGCAAACACTATGTTTTGGGTCGATAATAATGAAATATGTGTTTGTTTATTTGATGCATCAACAAAGATCAAAAAGTAACAAAATGGTCTTGATATTGGATTAATAGGACCACAAATATAATCATGTAGTCTTTCAAGCATTAGTAGTAATTCTTATAGGAGTTTCCAAATTAAAGGTCGACTAATCATCTTGTCTTCCACACATGCACGACATAATTCCATAGAGTCTACATCTACAAGCTTTAAATTGTGCTAAGTTATACATGAAATGATCTTTCTAAATAATGTAGATCTTGGATGTCCCAATTATCTATGCCAGAAAGAATCACGACTCTCTGTGATAGATGATGTAAAATTAAATATAATGAGAGTCCAAATCACAATTTGGTATAAACCATTTTTTGTAGCAAAAGTTTTTTCAACAACTTTATGGTTCTTCACAAGAATTAAAACCTCTGTTCTGTTTAAAATGGCGGTCGAGAGGTGATAACCATAGATATGCACATCTCAGTAGCTAATCAGACTCAGAGGTGTTGAAGGTGCAAACATTGCATGTTTACATTTTATGATGGAATTTACAGGTAATTTTACCATCATTGTGTTCTCTTAGAAACGAAGCGCATTTGCTCTAGCCATGGTCATCATATTTTTAGTTTGCCAAATTGAAGATTTTTCAATAAAAAATCGTCTATCCCGCAAGATAGTATGTATTATTGTAGAATAATGAGCACATCATTTGATTCATCATTAGAGGTTTTGTCATTCATATAAGCCTTTAAATCATCAACATCAATTGAATCCATGGACGCATCCATGGTATGAACTTCATGAGCCTCAGCTCGTAGTTTCTTATTTTCTTAGAATATTTTAATAAAATACTTTGAAGTATAGCACACATGTGCTAAATGTCTAATCATTCCACATTATAGTAAGAACACATCTCTCATTTTTATTTTTTATTATAATTAACAGTAGAACATTTATTCTTTCTATATATGTAAAAATGGTCATGACTATGACTACCTTGATGCTTATGAGGACCTTTTCCATGTTTAAATAATTTTTTCTTAGACTTTGAAATATTACGTACATGAGATTCTGGAACTATGGTTCCAATAGGACAAGCTTCCGCATTGCATAAGAGTAGCTCATTTTGCTTTTCCATAAGAAGTAGATAGGACATGAAATCAGAATGACTATGAAATTCTATGTTCTTATATTATTGTGCAAGCTTAGCAGATACAAGAAGAAATGTAGAGAGAGTTTTCTCAATCATTTCTTCTTTAGAGATGCTTTGTTTATATAATCGTAATTGTGAGACAATACTATACATTTCACTATTGAAAGCATTTAAATTTGGAAAATCTAAGACACATAAATGTATCCAATTATGATGTGCATGTGGAAGAAAAATGGTCTTTTGATGATCAAACCTGGACTTAAGATTCTTCCAAAGTTCTGTAGGATCTTTCAATTTTAATTATTAATGTTGTAATGCAAGTAGAAGATGATGACAAATGATAAGTGATTTTCAACGGATAGCATGAGGAATAGAAATACTTATTGTAAGAGATTCTTCAAAAATGATAGCATCTGAGAGTTGTTCTACAAATAAATTTACTTTTACTATTTTTGTCTATAATAGATAATTATTTCCATCTTTAATAAATGGTGGAAATAGAAGAGCTTGAAAATGTTGGGATGCATTGATAATAGTTGGAACCATAGTAGAAGCAGTTGAAGATGTTGAAGCACTCATTATAAATAAATATGTAAAAAAAATACAAGATCAAGTAGAAAAGTTGAATAAAATGTACCTTAAAATATAAAGTCAAATAAAATGATAAAGTTGAATTTGAAATCAAAAATATTTATTTATTTATTATTATTATTATTATTTTGAATAAAGTTGTAGATTGTGGTAGCAAAGTAGGAGCTACATGGCGGCAACGGCAGTCAATGGCGGCTATTCAATGATAATTTGGAGGCAAACATGGGATGCAACAGGGAAGCAGGGTTGGAACAAGTACTCTAAGCAAGCAAGGCACAAAGTGTAAGAAGTGCTTTAAGCAAGCAACCAAGGAGTGAGGGGCCAACAAGAAGTACAACAAGATTATGACTTACACACCAAAGTAGTAAAAAATCACACTGAGAGCAAGAGTAGCAATAGGTTTGAAAAGTCAAGATTAAAGCAAAATATTGTGATAGTGTATAGGAGCAAATCATGCAGATAATGTGTTGAGGATGTTTAGAAAGATACAAGAGTAGTACTAAGTAATACACACACAAGAGAGTTTCTAAAGAGAGAGAGAGCTTCACACAAAAAAATCTATTGATCTGGTTGTATCTTGTGTACAAGGGGAAGGGGATAAACAATTTCTCTCTACTACATTCCAAATACTGTAGCTACAGTATTTACTGTATTTACTATAGACTACAATAAATATCATGGAGAACACAAGCTACATTTAATGCTCTCAACAAAATGAGAGGCCTAATGAGAAGCCTATTGATACTTTTACATGGCATGTGTGGCGATTCTCAAACCTTTTAACAGTTCAAAACACCACTTCATGAAGTAGATAATCTTCAAACAGAACAAGCAAAATCATGCAACCCTGGACAGATAGGCCACAGTCCAACACAAAAGAATTAACAAAAGAAACCAATCAGTCAAAAACAAGTAATGGGTCCTAGAAAAACCCTCAATAGTTGTAGGCACAATTGCACAGCTCCAATGTTGAAAATCAGCTAAGTGTTATTTCAGAGTAAGTTCACCTAGAAAAGGATCCAACTTAGTTATATCGTATTCCTATGTTTATCTTCAGAAAAATGGTTACCCATGAAGGAATTCAAATTCTTTTAGCTATTGTACAGCAGACTCCAGGCCTGCCCCTGTCCATGGTAATTTGGACTGCTGAGTTTGCTTTACGCGACTGTTATTCACCGCAAAAACTACTCATCTTGCAAGGCTCCAGAAAAAGGCGATTCACAGAACATCATCATCTTGCACGTGGAGTAGCTGGTAAGAATTTTACAGCCTTTGTTATGAGTCACTGAGCTGATGATTCTAGCGGTTGCTAATATGTCCACTCCGTCGGCAAGCAAGGCTCACGAACCACAGGTTGGGGGAGATTTACTCGATGGAAAGTGGGCCACAACTTGCCTTTCGACGTTTTCACATGCGACCCCACCCTTGCTTCACATCCATGCATGGGAGGGCTCAATGGAGAGACTTCTGCAGGAATGGTTACAGACACTTTTTTGAGTATTGTGAATTCATCTTCACTAAGACAAGGATTTCACGTGCCAGATATGTTCCAAGGTTGAGAACCTGATCCATGGTATTGTCAAGCTGGACAAGGAAGCAACACTTACCAGTTTTTTTCTTGTGTTCGGGGGCACTAGCAAAAGTGCGGGGTAAAAAAACTCCAGTTCCGGCCTCTTTTCCGGATACTGCTCCAAGAAAAACCACCTGCACATTTGAACCGCCGTTCGGAAAAGTTTGACGATTCCTCTGGAAGCAATCATAATCTATCAACTTTCCAGGAAGACGATGGTTGTTGACAGTTTGTTGATAGTCGGGACTAAATGCTTGTTGGCGTGGTTGATACTGAGGATATTGACATCGAACTTGGCTTGCCATCGTGTTCATCGCCGCACCTTTCGAATGCCAGTTCATTTGGGCCTGAACCAAACAATCCAAATGCTACATTATAAACATCCGCGTAGGGCTAAATAGATCCACAAACGGAGAATTTTTATATAAATAACTATATGTCCAAATGTCCGCAAATTTAATGGATGTTAACTGCTAGCTAATAACCAGCTATTAGAGACACTTGACCCTACGCTTGCTATATTGACATTCACAACTACGTCATTTGGCAAACCTCTATTACCTGACTGTTCACCATTGGATTCTCTTCTTTCCTCCTCGCAGACTGGGAGCTTGTGCTCCTTCCTTGTAGGTGGCCGGAGGTTCGATTATGTGGATTTAATTGGGCTCGCAAGGCTTGCTTCTCAACCTTAGTCTGAGAAGGCCTCTCAGTGGAACAAGCAGGTATGCCCTTCCTCTCATTCATTTTCAATCTTTCGACTTCTACGGCTGCTGCATCAAGAGTATCCCAAGCATCTTGAAAGTCACACGAAGGCACTGAAGAAGGAGACGAAACTTGAGACGATGTTCTTGAGGACCCGTTAGAGCTACTTTGGCCACCTGTGAGTGGGGGTCCGAGGGACCAACCACCGTTCAACAAATAAGAGGGAGACACTCGCTCCTGCATTGCATACTTGTCAGACACTTGTAGATGCATCATGAATATCGAGATTTGATCTGTTGACTGATAGTTGAAAAATGAATAGCAAATCGGAGGAGCAAAAACATGGGATTCTAGGACGCATTCACAGCTGAAAGTAAAGGAACTGAGGATTGACGTGATAGGACGCGGAGAGCTTGGCCTTCCGAAAGACGAACAAGGAGTATCAAGTAGGGGCACGACTAAAGATGGATATTGCAAACTACCCGACCAAGTGTCCCAAAAGATACAATAGTGAAGCGACTCAACAACAAATAGGTGCTGATGCTCACATCTGCACTTAATAAATTCTGAGTCTCAAGAGTTCCTTGAAGGACTCCAGAGCATGTTTCAGCTTTCGCATCCTCCTCGCCTAGCATCAATTGTGCAGTCTGTTGTGCCAAGCATTGAAGAATATCATACCCTTCGTCGCTCTCTGACTCGGTGCAGAGAAGTGATGACTCGGACAGCGGATTACTCTTTTCAACCTCTTGGTGGAAGCCCCGTGAGTCGGAGGAAAAATCAGCAGGACACTGCGTAAGAACACAAGCGCCCTCTGGGTTGTAGGAATGTCGAGGACTCGGGTCTGTTTCACTAGAATGGTTGACATTTCTGAAGGGGCCGAAAACATCCCTGCCTTCAACTCTTGAGCAAATCAATTGGTGTACTCTGGCCACCTCAAAAGCCATTTCTATAATCTTACTGATCGGTTGCACCCAGTCGCCTAGCAGCGCAGCGCAGCGTAAAAGGAGCGTAAGGAGAGCTTCTCATGAGCCCTGGACAATGAAGAACATGTGCAATTCCTCTGGCAGACTCACTTTTCAATTACACTTCGTTGGAGGTTAGATGGTGTTGGAGAGGAAATGGGATAGCTCCGTCTACATCAATAATAAAAACCTCCTGGGGGAGTGTAACCTTTCACTGCAGAAAACAAGAACATTATTTCTCAGTGCCCACGTTCAAAGCTCATTCGAAGCTTCTAACTGCAGAAAGAATAATAAGTACACGGCTTCAAGCATATGTGCGTCCGTTTCACAGAGACTACCCCAAACAAGATACCTCATGTGTAGGGATCTACTTCGAAAACGACAGTAACAACCGCTCAGTAGCCACTCCCACGGCTAACTTATAAACCCACTGTGTGATAATACAAGTTTCTTAACTAGAGTATTTCTCACACATCTGCATAAAAGAAGGTGACATTTTTTTATTTTTTTATTTTTTTCTTCTTTCTGGTTGACGGTTCCGTTGTCTTTCTAAAAATTTGCCAAGTTCGTCTCAACATGCCCAATACCTTTCAACTCTTGAGAAACTAAACGTCGAATATCCTAACGTTCGCTTAATTACAGTTCCAAGCGCATTCAGCACGCGAGCGCAAGTTTCTCCAGCTTGTTGAACTTCGCAAGAGGTCTCTATGCGCTACTCTCCAAGTCGAAACTCTCTTGTGACGTCAAGATAACAGTAGCGACCTCTCAAAACTACGCGTTCCTAACCGCACTCCGAATTCTACCCGAAGCATGTAGACTTGTACAAGCCCAGCTGTCTCGCATTGATGTCAACTTGAGCTGGCAGTAAGAATCGCTCTCAGAAGTGAGTGCAGGTCAGCTCAATTCAATAGCCTCTAAGTATTCCCTAAGAAGCGATATCGAGTAAAGAAGGTGCTTAATGCAGTAGCATCGACCCAAGAAGCTGACTTGAGAGCAGCCCATCTACGACGATGGCAGCGGGTTGCAGCGATCAACACCTTTGTAGTGACTGACGGCACGCCGCCGCTCAACGATTACCAAACTCAATACGACACCACCGTCATGGCCGCCACCATTTCTCCCCGCCGCTACCACAACCTAAACCCCTCACACCGAGCTCACACAAGCCCAACTCTCTCCCTCGCATTCCCTCTTGACCAATAAGCTAACTCGCTTATTCCACTGTACCATTCCCGCACACTAGTACATCTCTCATTGCCAATCAAATCAGCCGTCAAAAAAAAAGTTACGACTGACTTACTCCACCACCGCAACAAACACATGTGCTTCTCCCACCCGCCAAAAAATCGTTTGATCTTGTACTAAGATATGTTAATATATAGGTATGAGATATATGTGTGAATTGCTGCTGGGGGGGGGGGGGAGCGGGAGAAAGTCGAGCTCACAGCTCACCATTTCGTGGGTCTCCTGAACTGAAGCTTCGGCAGACATCAATACATGCAACATGGCGGATCTCCGCTCCTCGGCAGTTATTGCAGCTTCGAGATATTGATTGTGGAGAGTGGCGGCTCCAGGCCCACCGTCCACAAGTGGATCCCAACGCTACAAAATGAAGAGTTGGTGGCTCTTGAAAATGGCCCCCATGAGCTCGCACTCCCTCTCGCTCTCTCTCTCTCTCTGTCTTTCTTCACCTGCTTCTCTTCGCCGCTTCAACTTGCGTGGCAACGACAAACCGCCGCCTCGATCCCTGCACTCCGCGCCCCAGACGCAGGATTTTTCCAAAGTGTACTTTGTTCTAATTCTTTTATCTTATTTTGTTAAGTTTCTGCATTTATTCTTTCGATGAATCCCCTTCGATTGACTACCAACACCTGGGCACGGCCATCTCAAGATCCAAGCAATCTCACTCCCTCGATCCCCCAAAACTGGTCCGGACTTTTCTGCGTCGCGGTAAAAAGTGGCCCACTCCGGATTGGCTGCGACTGCTACGATTCCGTGCGGATATGAGAGCCGTAACAATCGGGCCATGCGCAGGACGCACAAGACATGAACTAGGATTGCGATCTTTAAGATTAAGAACAGATGCAGCCATGTCATGCTGCCCACTCCTGCCCTTTCGTCGCCATGCCCCTCGTCTCTCGTGCATGGAAACACTTCGCTTCGCCATCCCCAAATCCTAATCTCCCTTCTCCCCAAACCCTAATTCCCCCAATCCCAAACTGCAGCGTGGATAACCTGGTGTGCTTGTGAGACAATACGGATTGCTCACTAATCAAGATTCGAATGGCTTTGGGTGGGGCTGTCATTTGAGTTCTTGGGTTTAAATATATATATATATATATATATATATCTTCTCTTTCTTTTTATGTTAAAATTTTATGTGCTTGTGAACATTTGAGTATCTCTCTAGTAAAATGCACCACCACATGATTGGTAATTCAACAACTCCAATATGCAAAAAGAAATCACCTTTTAATTTTTGCTTATTTTGATGCATTAATTTCTCAAAGTGTATTGGTACATCTCTTTGATGGTTCTAAGTCAAATCTAATAATATGCATGTGTACAACATCTTTATGTAAGTTTATGTGACTAAGTAAATTTAAAAAGTAAAGTCTTTTTGACCATTAGGTTTTTGCCAAAAGTATTCAAAATATATCAAAAGCTTATCAATTTCCATTTTGTTGAACAAATTAATATATCAATAGTCCTAGAAATTGCAAAGAACTTAAGAAGGTGATCATTCTAAAGTATATGACTTGATATACATTAACCTTGTAATCTAAACTTATCATAGAAAACAATGAAACTTGAAGAACTCTCACATTAATCTATTAATCATTGCTAACCAATGCCATTCAAAATACTATGTCTAATTTGTACTTCTAATCCAAAGAAGTGCAATTGAAATAGCTACCAATAGAATTAATTTGGAGATGTGGGGATGACAAACAACACATATGTATGTATTGATTGAACAAAAGATTTGGTTCTTTACCTTGCATTTGGTGCCTACTTTGCCAAGTTTGCAATTGTTTTATTGACATGGTTATTTGATTCTACTATCTTCTTTATAAAATCATTTGCATGTTATTCTAAAGAACATATAAGAAAATGGTCATAATATGGGCCTTTATTGATTTATGAGTTCTTAAAAGAAATAAATCACAAGGATCTTAAATATTACATAAAATCAAATAAAATAAAGAATATTAATATTTTATCTAAATAAAATTAATAAAATAAATAAATAAACACATACATATAAACATACATATATGTATATAATACTTGATAAAAAATATTTAATGACATTTTGTCAAAGACAAGAACATAATAAAAACAAATAAACAAGTGAGACTTCTCTCAAAGAAAGATGACAAAATATAAATAACTTGATATGTATATTAAAAAAGAAACTGGAATGGCTATTGCCAAAAGCTAAGAAAATTAGAGACCCTTGAAACTAGACTGAAAGCAAGAAAGGAATTGACAAGAGTGGAGAAGGCTTCACTCTTGTCTCTATATATACTATCTAACTAGGGACCTCGTGGCGACGTTCTTTAGGACCTTCAATATGTGTTGACTTTATAGGACACATGCCTTGACTTATAACACAAGTTTTTCTATGTATAGGCCACATTATTAGCTTGGTCTTGTAGCTAACAACATGTGTGGCACATGGCCAACTTGTTGACCACGTTTCTAATCCAAAAAGTCAATTAAAGACACCAATAAAGTCAAAGCGACTTCTATAAAGCTTCTACAAAGCTTTTATAGCAAATACTATAGAATTAACTTACTTTTACTTACTTCTATCTATTTATATGTGTAATTATTGCCTTACATGCGTATGTTTGTGATATTACCCTTCCTTCTAAGGATGAGTCTCATGAGGAGCGATCATCATATGTTGAAAAAATCTATGATGCGACGAATTGTATTCGCCACATACTTTGATCTTTGTTTTCTTCGAAGATGATTGATAGGGCCTCTCAACCATCAATAGTGTCCCATACCAAGGCTGAAAGACCACCCAATTGTTTGATCGTTATTGATGCCTTCATAACTTCCTTCGAATAAAACATTTGGAACACCTTCAAGAGTTGTTCCTACCTCTAGTAAAATCACCAAACATCGGGAATCCCTTCTAAGGTCGTTATATCAAACGCATTATATCTCGCCATCTATTCAAGGAAGAACATGTCATTCTTCAAGATCTTCATCTTGATTACATTGTCTTGAAGGTTGTGACAATCGTAATGTTTCATCCGAAAGGTCATCAAACGAAGGCTCTTGAGTCGAATCCACTAGTTGTTAGTTCTCCTTCTCCTCAGCATCACAACTACAAAAAAGCTACAAACAAGGATTGAAAGTAGAATGTTATCTTGCTTAGATCTTTTTTCTTTTATAAGGAAGGTTTTCATCTTGATTTTGATGGATGTTGTCGATGAAAAACCTCCACTACCTTTGCTGCATTTACAAAATTCTTTACTGACTCCCATGTGCATTCACTAATATCATATCCACGCCAATGGACAAGATATTTTAATTTATCTGCGTTGCCTTGAATCTAAGATTTCTTCCACTTCAAACACTTCATTATTGTCTATTTCTATAGGAGGAGGTGGAGCTTGTCTTCTTCTTGGTATGTCCACTGTCTTGTATGATTCAAGAAGAGACATGTGGAATACTAGATGGATTTTCATTGACTCCGATAGGTATAAACAATATGTAACTGGATTGATTTGTGCAGAAATAGAAAATGGTTCAAGCCTTCAATAGTCCAACTTGTCACAGGGATCAGTAGTCTTGATATTGCGATGAAGTAATCATACCTTTTTACCCATGTGGAATGGTGGTTGTTCCTTTTGATAGACATCCACATTGACCTTTTATTGTTCTTGAGCTTCTTTTAATGACGTCTTCATCATTGTATGTAGCTTTGTCAAATAAATTGCCAAATCTTTTGCAACAAGCTTATCAACTTTTGAAAACTCAAAAGTATCAAGTTGTGGATGATAGCCATAATTGGCAAAGAAAGGTGTTTGTTTTGTAGAAGAATGTATGGTGTTATTGTAAGCAAATTCTGCCAATGGCAAAAGAATTGTCCAATCATCTTGTTGGTAGTTAATGGTACATCTTAAATACTGCTCTAAAACTTGATTAAGACGCTCCGTTTGTCCATCAATTTGAGGATGGAATGCGGAAGATAGTTTTATATCCGCTTTTAGAATCTTGAAAAGAGTCCGCCAAAATCTTGATATAAATTGAGTTCTCCTATCTGATATAATATCCTTGGATAATCCATGATAGCGATAGATATTGTCAAGAAAGAGCTTAGCTGTTTCTTCACTTATGATAGATTTTGTACATAGTACAAAATATACCATTTTGGTAAAACGATATACTATCACAAATATAGAGTCATAAGAATTTGAGATTTGAAGATTCGTGATGAAATCCATAGAAATAGAAGATCATGGTTGTTCTGGAATGGGTAAAGGCTGAAGAAGTCCGTAAGGTCGATGACAAAGAGTTTTTAATCTCGAGCAAACATCACAAGATTGTACAAAATCTTTGACTACTTTGCATATTTGGAGCCACTAAAAGTCCCTAGATATTAGTTCCAAAGTTTTATTGTACCCAAAATGTCATGCTGTTGGAAAGTCATGACGAGCTTGAAGAACACGTAATCGAGCTTCACCTTCTAGAATATATAGGCGTCCCTCAAAATATAGTTGATTCTTCTTGAATTCAAACTTGGAAGTATCATGAGACTTTGAAGGATTTTCCTTAATATCACGAATAAGAGGATCAATAGACATACTTGACTGAACTTACTTAATAAAAGTTGAATCAACAGTTAGTGTTGATTTCATTGCTCAAAGATGAAGATGCTCTGGCTTCAAGAGAATTGTCCATTGTTGTCAAAAGCAACATCTTCTTCCTTTGGTGCAAGTTAAGATTGTCTAGAGAGTACATCTAACAAACCTGGTTGTTTTCCTAGTGGATAAGTGATCTTAAATTTGAATCTTGACAAAGACATAGTCCAATGGGCTTAGCAACAATTCAAAATACGTGCTAACATAAAATATTCAAGGTTCTTGTAATCCGTATATATTGTGACTGGGTTAGAAGCACTTTCTAGATAATAGAGCCTTTCTTGAAACAAATCCATGATTGCAAGAAGTTCTTTATCATAGATCTCATAGTTGATCTCGGTTGCTAAAATTTTTTTAGAATGAAAAGCTATTGGATGAAATTTATCATTTTTTTCCATTTGTAACAATATGACACCTAAAGCAAAGTTTGATGTGTCTGTTTCTATAAAAAATAGTTTAGAAAAATCGACGCGATAGAAGATTGGTGCAGAAAAAATGGCTGTCTTGAAAGCTTCAAATGCTACTTCTACTTCTTCATTCCATTGAAGTTTGTCTTTACAAGTCAAATGTGTAAGTAGAGCTATAACTTGAGAGAAGTCTTTGATGAAGATCCGATAGTAGTTGGCAAATTCAAAAAGCATTGGACGTTTCTTACCGTTTTTGGGATCTTTCAATCCATAATAGTTTAAACTTTCTTAGGATCTATCATAAGTCTATCATTTGAAATGATGTATCCTAGGAAGTCGACTTGAATAGTGTAAAATATATACTTTTCTATCTTGGCATAGAGTCCCACATCTCTTAGTTTTTGTAATACATGACGAACATGAAGTTCATGTCCTTCTGAGTTCTTAGAATAGATTAAGATGTCGTCTAGGTAACAGACAACAAAATTATCTAAAAACTCCCGAAAGACATCATTCATTAGATATTAGAATGCTGTTGGTACATTTGTAAGTCCAAAAAGCATGACGTTGTATTCGAAATGTCCATACCTTGTTCAAAATGTCGTCTTCTATTTATCTCCTTCTTTGATGCGTACTAGATTGTATGCTCTTTGTAGATCTATTTTTGTATAGATCTTAGCTTGATTCAACTATTCAAGGAGTTCAGATATCAAAGGTAGCAAATACCTGTTTTTTATAGTGATTTTGTTGAATCCTCGATAAATGACACACATCCGCAATGATTTATATTTTTTCTTCTCAAATAAAATTGAAGCTCGTGCTGGAGATTTGGAATGACGTATGAAGTTCTTGGCTAAATTCTCTTCAATATACTCCTTGAGTTTAGCTAAGTCATTTTGAGATAAATTGTAGAATGGTCCAAGTGGCAATTGTGCTCCTTCTTGAAGGTCAATTGAGCAGTCATAGAAATGATGTTCTGGAAGAGTATCCATATTCTTCTTCTTAAATACATCTTAAAAATCTTGATATTGGCTTGGAATGCGACTTGAAGTCTTTCCACCAATACAAACAAGTGTGGCATAAATGACACAAGGTGATTCTTCTTTTACAGTATGCAAGAAAGCTCTTGCTCTTACAAATATAGGTTTCATTATACTAGACATATGTCTTTCTACTTGATTAACTACGCTCTTAGTTATATTTTCAAAAAAGTCAAGACTACAAGAAGTCCAATCTATTTTAGGATTATATTTTTTTAGACATGATAAACCTAAAATGATTGGATTAGAAGGAGATCTAATGATATTAGATATTATAAAGCTACTATGACCATTAATTGTTATTTCTATAGGAAGGATTTCATGAGTAACATCTCCTAAAGACAATGGACAACCATCTATGACTTCGACATGAATATGTTCAGTTTTCTTTACTAAAAATATGCTATGTCTTTTAGCAAATTCTTCATCTAAGAAACATGTTGAGGCTCCTGCATCTAGCAAGGATGAGGCTTTGTGATGTTTAGGTCCTAGAATAACATTTATTATAAAATATGGAGAGGGTTCTGAGAAGAGGATAGAACCTTCACTAGGCATTGTACAAGGTTTCAGCCGCATGGTCCCTATTGTAGCTGGACAAATTTGTTTTTCGACATGCTATCTTCTTTGATTGCCATACTCCTCATTTTATGGTAGCGTCGCTTCTTTGGACAATGTTGAGCAGTGTGCTTAGGTTCTCCATAATATAAGTACAATCCTTCTTGACGACGACGAGTCTTTTCTTGCTCAATAAGACGTTTAAAACGTATCGCATCAATTTACATATCCTCTACTTCCGAATGTATGTGTTGAAGAAATGTTGGTATTGCCATTGAATTATAATAACGTTAAGGTCCACTTGTACGGTTCTTAGATTGGAATTTAAAAAGACGATTGTTGCTTTTCACAGCAAAGTCAATTGCTTGATTTAATGTTTGAGGATCAAGTAAATTGAGCATTAATTTTTTTACCTCATATTGCAATCCGTGGAGAAATTGGCTAATAAGTGTAGCATCATCTCACTTGATATCAATTACAAGTTGTCAAAATTATAAAGCATATAATGTTACCAATCCATTGCCTTATCGCAAAGTATGGATCTTATTGATTGCAATACGAATTGCATCATGTTCTTCATACATGGATCAAAACACTTCCAAAAAGCCTCTAGGTTATCCAATATTGGATCTTGTCGTTCAAGAAAAGATAAAAACCATGATAATGCTGAAACTGAAAGAAGCGTACCAATGAATCTAACTTGCGGTCTTGGAGTTGGATAGCTTTGGGATTGAAGTTCAATCACAAGTTGTACTTGATTGATAAATCCTCTAAACTTTGATCTGGTGCCATCAAACTTCTCGGGCAGGACAATTCTTGGTTCTCTAACATTGGAAGGGTGTTCCACCATAAGAGAAGGGACATGATTTGGTGCAGATGTTGAAGCAGCTCCAATCATTTCTATATCTTCACTTCTTGCCAATCTTGTTGCTCCTTGTAGTGGTAAATTGAGTTGATGCATCGCAAGCATTAATTTCCTCAATTGTTCTTGTATTTGTGCCATTTGTGTCATTTGTGCAGAAATTACACTCTTCATTTCAGCAAGTTCTGCTATGATAACACTTAAAAAAGAGAAGATGTCTAATATCGCTCAAGACAAATAGAAGAAAGGACTTGAGAACAAAAAAAAAATACTAAGGACAATATCAATTTAGAAGAGGGTAATCTGCAACTTCTAATATGCTTATGTCTTATCAAGAAAAGAAGTAATCCACTCTTAATCAAGATTAGACAAAGCTCTCATATTATAAGTGTACTCTTGTTAATTTGTCGAGGACAAGTACATGATAAAAACAAATAAATAAGTGAAACTTCTCTCAAAGAGAGATGAAAAAATAGAAATAACTTGATATATATATTAAGAAAGAAATTGGAATGGCTATAGCTAAAAGCCAAGAAAACTAGAGACCCTTGAAACTAGACTGAAAGCAAGAAAAGAATTGAGAAGAGTGAAGAAGGCTTCATTCTTGTCTCTATATATACTATCTAACTAGGGACTACTTGGCAACGTTCTATAGGACCTCCAATATGTGATGACTTTGTAAGAAACATGCCTTAACTTACAAGGTAAGTTTTTCTATGTGTAGGCCACATAGTTAGCTTGATCTTCAAGCAAACAACATGTGTGGCACATGGCCAACTTATTGACCATGTTTCTAATCCAAAAAGTCAATTAAAGACACCTATAAAGTCAAAGCAGCATCTATAAAGCTTCTAAAAAGCTTTCATAGCAAATATTACAGAATTAACTTACTTTTACCTACTTTTACTTATTTCTACCTATTTATACATGTAATTACTAGCTTACATGCGTATGTCCGTGACACATTTTTAGATATAAAATATTATAATTAAAATTAGTTATTGAAATATAATTAAGATATAAAATATAAATTTTAAATATATATATATATATATATATATATATATTACATAGATCTACAATATCTACTAATACAATTAATTTGGAGATGTGGAGATTCCATGCTTTTACTAAATAGACTCACTTTTCATGAAGAATATAGTATTCATAATGAATATGGTTAGTTTTTATTGGTTGTAAATCCAATAGTGGAGATATGAATATGAAGATCATTTATTTTATTTTTTGATTGTTAGGATGAGTAGGTAAATTTAATAAAAACTTATGTCTATTTAACATTTTTCTACATGTATACATATATAAATGAATTATTGTAGGGTTAAATTTGAGATTATAAGCACTACATATAAGCATTTTATTTATTAAGACAAAGTTTTGATAAAGAAGTTTTTAAAATTAATGAAGGTAATAAAATAACTTTTGGACTTGTATTTAGGATAAGTCATGATATATATTGAACCTATAGAAGATAAAACAAAGTCTTTCTGTTAACCAAGTAGCTAAATAAGCATCACATAATTAAATTTTCAATTCCATAAATATTGGAAGGAATTTTTATATTTGAATTTTTTTAATAAAGATGTTATGGAGAAATAAATAAAACTACTATAAATTCATAATTTTTTTTATATGGCTAAAAATTTAAATACTTTTGTTTTTTTATTTTTGTAATTTTATCTATTCCATTATATTCAGCTTTGTATACAACTCTAATTTGGCAATCTATGAGTTTCTAACTCCATGTAAATAAATTCTAATGGAATTTGACAAACTATGCTTTGTATGGCATTAGATTTTGGCATGGCCTTATTTGGTGGCACATAATATATAGCATCCCAATATTAAATTAGCAAATTTGTAAGTACTTCTAATTAAGTTCCATGCAACAAATAAAATGGCATTTGCATCTAAGAGATCTTACAAAGTATCAAATTGTCTTCTATTATCATGTTGGTATTGTATGCCAAATCCTATTATTAAATCATGACTTTGTTTCCTTAATTTCTTCCTTGTTGCATTTTTCTACAATCTTTCTTGTTTCCAATGACAATATTTGGTTCCCGTGGCACTCTGTTTGTGACTTATTGTTATGTGTTATATTCCTCTTTGATGGCCATGGCACTTATTGTCAATTTTTTTGGCATAGCAAGGAATCTAAAAATAAACTCAAGATTGAAAAGCTTGTATTGTACTTTGTTTTGAAGAAGTAATGATGAAAATTGGATTAAAGCAATGGTAGATAATAGACTGTTTTTTTTTTTTTGTATTTGACTTTGAAACTAATTAATCTTAAGTTGGAGGCTATAAGTTTCAACAAATAAATTAGATGTAATTGTCATGACAAACATCCATGCCATTGAAGATCCTACTAAAGACTTGTTCTTCTAACATTTATTTGGCAACTATAAATCATAATTTGGTATATCATCTACAATAATTAGCATTGATATAAATCCACAAATATTAGATTTGTAGAGACAATTTTGGATTTTTACTGAGATCTATTTGTTCCTTTTCTTGTCTCTTTTTTCATGTGATAAATAAACATAAATCCATTTGCATCACCCTTATTAGTTGAGTCCAAGTTTTGAGGTAGAATAGTTAACATAGTTTAAAAATAGAAGGAAGGATTGGAAGACTTGTTAAACTATGTTAACTTGGTCTAATAGGTTGTGAGTTTGTTGCTCATTGGCCAAGGCATTGGCCTTTTGTTAACCATGTTCTTCATGTTCCATGCCTTTGCAAGATTAAGGAAATCTTAAATTTACTGAATTATGTCAAGACAAAAACAACCTCTAATCAATAAATTCAAATAATTTATAAAAATAGATTTCTTATTGTTAGTCACCAGATTATTCACTCAGATTTTTTGCTCCCAATCAACACCAGAGTCCATTGCAATACAAAACAGTAGCTCCAATGAGTTATTGTTATTAGAGTCATAATCCAGAATATTCCCCAGCTTGGTTGCAATCTGTAGAAAGAGTGGAAAAAACTCTTGAAGCATATCTTTTAGTACCATCTAAGTTGAGATCTTAAATGATCTCAAATACGAGATACCTTTAAGGTTCCAAATTACGTGCGGAACACAGTTTACATCCTAATCTTGGAACAACCAAAAATCAAGGGTAGAACTATACAGTAGATATATACATATATTGTAAAAATATGGAAAGTCATTTCTTCCAATGAAGTTTTCAGGTATACGTAATCTCGACAAAGGTTTTTTTGTTGAGAGAAATATCACTTTCTGCTACTTCTTTCAATCCTTCCTTCTATGCTTTGAGACGTGAATCTTGCGGTTTATTACCCACAAAACATGCAATCACAGGGTTTCAACATAATTTGTTCACTTCCTTCTGCTCAAGTTCTTGGTCAACCACAATTTCACGTGGTTTAGTGCATTTGAATGAATTGACATTGCTTTTAAAGAAACCCAAAGAAAAAGACTTAATTAATTAATTAAAAAAAGAGAAAAAAAAAGAGAAAACAAACAAAACCTTATTTTCCTCCAGTGAATTCTGTGCTAAAACAAACACTTGTGCTAAAACAAACTCAACGGAAGCTGCCGTGTGACGCAGTCTAGGCCACGCACGTACTAATTCACAAACCCTGCAGCACCATGAAACCCTAGCATTAGAGCTTCGCCTGCTGTGGCATCCGAAGCTCGTCCATCCCTGTCCACAACCCTGACAGTTCCAGCCCTTCCTTCCATACTTTAAGCAGACCTAAGCAGAGACTTCAGGTTACCATCAGGTGATCAGACCCAAGCAGACTTCGCTTGCCCCAAGTGGAGCACAAGCCTAGCTCCGACCAATACACTCAAACGAGAGAGCCTTCACACACACACACACACACACACATACGGCAGGTGAAGAAGGCCTCCAAACACTACTCGAAGGTGAAGAATACCTCGATGTCAAAGCGCTTCATAGCAAGAGAACTGGAGGTCATCAGCGGCACTTCAAAACACCCACTACCGACACAACAGTGTCGGTAATAGGCTCCCTAAGACAACTTCTGCTCAATGAATTCATCCAACCAGCATGCGATGCAGGGGACATAGATGAACACATTGGATGAACATATTGGATGAATTATATATGATTTATGGATGAATGAGAGCTCCCTAAGCCCTAATTTCGATTATGTGCACTCCGTGAAAGGAAGCTTCAATGGAAAGGAGCAGATTGAGTCGAGACCCTAAGCGAGCATCGTTGATTGGAATCGAGGGAAGGGTATCCAGTGCCATTGCAGCCATTGCACCATGTCGAAGGTGAGGAACTGGCGACGCCGTGTGGACGACGACGACGATGAAGAGCCTGAGAAACCTGCGCTGCCAGAGAAAGATACGAAGACCGTCACGAAACGCAAAGAGGTGAAGAAGACTAGTGTCACGGTGGTCAAATCGTCGGGGCCGAAGCTTTTGAGCTTTGGAGGAGATGAAGATGAAGGCGATGGCGATGGCGAATTGGCGACGAAGGCGAAGAAGGAGAGAGTTAAAGAGAGTGTGCAGTTGAAGCAGGGAGGGGCCGGGGTGTTTAGGTTTGGGGAGGAGAGGCCCGATGGGGAATTGGTGCTGTTGCAGAGTGCGCAGAAGGAGAAGAAGAAGGGGGGATACGGAGTGGGACATAGTGGACTTAAAATTGAGCTGGGAAAGGAAAAAACTGCATCGGTGTTAAAAGTGCCGTCTAATGTGCAGGCGCAAGCGGGTGAATATACCAAAGAAAAATTGCTGGAGCTGCAACGGAATACGAAAACATTAGGGGCACCTAAGCCGGTGGTTGATAGCTTGCCTGCAGAGCCTGTTGTGGTGCTTAAGGGTTTACTGAAGCCTGTTGAAGAGCCGAAAGCTGCGGTGGAAGTTAAAGTGAGGGGATTGTATGTTGAAAGCGAAACTCAAGAAGGGGGTAGAAAAGTGGAGGAGACCAGACGGGTTGAATACGATGCGGAGAGAAGGTTAGGGTTGATGGGAATTGGAACAGGGGCAGATAGCGGAGGGATTACTCATATTCCAGATGCGGATATGATTGCTCTCGCGAAGGCACGAAGAAATCGGTTGCGTCAGGCGCAGGCGGCCCCTGATTACATACCTGTGAATGATGGGGATGTGAGAGGCGTTGTCCGTGAGCACGGAGATCTTGAAAGGGGAAAAGACGATGCCGATTCTAGTGAGGACGAGGCTGAAGTGCATGGAAGGATGTCTTTTTTAGGGGAGACCATTGGGGGCAAGCACAAGTCTCAAGGGGCTGTGTTTGAAGCGATGGCGAAAGACTCGGAATTGGCTCATCAAGAGGATGACGAAGTGGATGAGGAGAGGACTTGGGAAGAAGAACAACTGAGGAAAGGATTTGGGAAGAGGGTGGAAGATGTGGCTCGGGTGGTGCCTGGGGTCGTAGCTGGTCCTACTGCTGGTCACGGGGGCTTTACTCCTGGAATACCTGCTATGAATGTAGGTAGTTTCGGTTTTGCTTATGGAAGGGGTGCGGCGGAAGCATTGTCTATTCCGCAGCAAGCAGATGAAGTTTGGAAAGTCCTAAAGGATAATTTGAACAAGATGCGGGTGAGTGTATCTACTCTGCTATTCATCTAAATTGGTATTTACAAAGAAAAGCTGCTATCATAGAATTTATGCTCTTATTTTTTATTTTTTATTTTTTATGTTTTTTTTGGTATGTAAGAATGTCCTTGCGGTTCGTTTTGTGCGTACGTTATGTTAGATTCCGATTTTCTGGTGTAAGGTTTTTGGGTAGTGTATTTGAGGTTGTAAGTCTGGACTGAGGCTACTTCAAGACTTCTATTGTAGGTGGTTATTTCTTCTACACATCCAGTTACATGAAGGTTACCAGAACAGCTCATTCTTAGAGATCCTCGGTTAATCGGTCATTCTTCGAAAGTCTTACACAGTTACTCTATCTTCATCTGCATATTTACTCACAACCCAAATCGCAGTTTGTGATATTGTCAAAAGGACCCGCGATCTGTGTCTCTCGAAGCGATTCTCTTGTAATGGAATATTCACGTCTTTTCCGCTATCTTGAGTTATATGTTGTGTTGTGTGGAACTATTTGAGCTAAATTATTACTGAAATCGTGTCTATAGATTCTACGGTAGACTTCTTTCATACGCTCGGGTTCTCTGCAATGCTAGTTGTATGGCTAGATTTTCTGCCTCTCACAACTTGTATTTTCCAGGAAAGCCATGGAAGGACAAAGTCAGAGCTCCACAGAACTGAGGAAATGCTAAGCTCGTCACTTTCCGGAGTAGCATCATTGGAACAATCTTTGAGCAACGCAAGTGAGAAGTATCTCTACATGCAGGAACTCCGTAATTACTTCGCTATTTTATGTGATTTTTTGCAGGTAACGGTTATCTGTCCCTTTGACCAATTTTTTTATTATATTTCTCACAATCGACTTGTAATTAAAGATTCGGTGTAATTGCCGAATTGCCATCTTTTTGAGGCGCCAATGCTATTCCCTCGGCTTTCTAAGCTTTGTTCAAATGAGGTGTAGTCAATTATGAAAAGCAATTCTATTTAGTTGAATTTGAATTAAAGAGATCAAGCCTCTTGCATGCAGGATAAGGGTCCTATCATTGAGGAGTTGGAAGAGGCCATGCAACGGCTTCATGAGGAGCGTGCTAATGCATTAATGGAGCGGCGTGCTGCTGACTACGCAGATGAGATAGCTGAAATTGAGCCTGCTGTTAATGCTGCTAAGGCTGCATTTGCCAAAGGAGGAGGTACTGAGACCGCAATGGCAGCTGCCTTAGCCGCAGCGGCGAGAGATGTGCGGAGCAGCACAGTTCCTCAGTTTGATGAGTTTGGACGGGATGTGAATCTTCAGAAACGCATGGAGAGCAAGCGGCGAGCACAAGCACGTGAGCGTCGAGCAAGATTGGCTGCTGAACGGCGGATTAAATCTCTGAAAACTTCTAATGGGAATTCCGCTCGAGCAGTGGTAAGTGACCTTTTATGTTGAGTTGGACACACACCATGCAAATAACTATTTTGTTTTGGAGAATTCAAGAATTTTTTATTGTCGAACTTGCTCCTTTGATTTAGGAACTAAATTAAGAATGTGGTTTTTCTGTTTGTTAAGACATTGGAAGGGGAATCAAGTAGCGAAGAAAGCGAAAGCGAGGAGAAAGCATACATATCCCACAAGCAAGAAGTATTATTAACTGCAGAAAGTGTATACGGTGATGCGGCTGAAGAGTACGCACAGTTAGGAAAAGTTAAGGAAAAGCTACAGAGTTGGAAACGTCAATATTCTTCAGCTTATTCGGATGCTTACATGCAATTGAGTGTTCCATCCATTTTCGCCCCATATGTTCGGCTGGAGCTTTTGCATTGGGATCCCCTTTATGGTAGTGCAGGATTTGATGAAATGAATTGGTACAAGCACTTGTTCGACTACGGTGTGCATGGGACTGAGCATGATGCCGATTTTGAGTTGATACCTAAGCTAGTGGAAAAAGTTGCTCTTCCCGTCTTACATCATGAATTGGAGCATTGCTGGGATGTTTTGAGCACGAAAGGAACCAAACGTGCTGTGAAAGCTGTTCAAGAGATGTTCATCTATGTGGATGCTGCAAATAGTGAAGCATTGCAAGAAATGCTTGCTGCAGTGCACAAACGTATGTCTAATGCTGTTGCTAGTCTTGAGGTACACAAATCAACTTATCTCTGTATTGATAAAATCTAATTCATGTACGAACTCCAGAAGATCTTCAATGTCAGGAGGCTGGTATTCTTGTTTATACTAAGCCTTGAAATGTATTTTTTTTTGAGTAGGTACCAGATTGGTCCCATCAAGTGACCACTGCAGTCCCGGGAGCCTTGCGATTTGCTAATCGGCAGTTTGGTGTAGCAGTGAGATTGTTACGCAATCTTGGATGTTGGAAGGACGTACTGGCTCTACCCCAACTTGAAAAATTAGCCTTGGATCAATTATTATCAGGGAAGATGTTGGCGTATTTGAAGGTTGGATTCACAACAGACCATGATGCCATCACCCGCATCGAACGAATAGTTGCCGCGCTTAGTGGTGTTTGGGTTGGACCAGGTTTCGCAGAGCAAAGCCCCAAACTCGGTTCATTGATCGAGTACATGCTGAAGATCACCAGATCCCTTGAGAAGAAGCGAGAAGCGGCTAACGAAAGCACCATTGCTCTCGCACGGAGGATGAAACGAGTACTTGTGGATGTCAATGAGTACGATCGAGCTCGAAGCCTTTCCAGGGCTTTCCAGTTGAGAGAAGCTTTGTAGAGTCCATTTTGAGCCTCAAAGATCAGAAGCCAGATCCTTTCCATCTCCAGTAAATGTTGTCGTGCTTGTACACTATCGTAGCATTCTTACGTGTAATATTTGCTTAGTACTAATCGTAGCAACTATAATGAATTTATTATGTAACTATAATTTGTGTGCCTATTTTCTATTTTTTCTTTTTTCTTTTCTTTTTATGGTTTTTTTGTTCTTTCTTTATCAAAAATAAATTTTCTATTTTGCGTTTTCCACAATATCAGTATTGCTTCTTGTCCATAAATTTCAACCGGTCGTATTCCAGGGAAGCAACCAGAAGGCGGATATTATATTCAAGTGAAACTGATTGCAGTGAAGACTGTCCCATGGCACCTCTCTCACCAGATGAAGGTGATCAATGAAGTTCAAATTAACATCACCAACTTGGTTAATGGTGAACATTTATGGTTATGAGCATGATGGACTAGCACGTGCAACAGGGCTGTTCGATAGTCACCAGCAGTTGATTGTAGATTAGTCTTACTGAAGTAGCATAGTTGAGAAAACAATCCAGTTTGCGGTTTCAGATGTTAGTTCCTGAATGTGTCTGAACCACAGTTGGGGCTGTGTGGTTGAATGGCTGCCCATGGACTCGCATCTAGTGACCTCTCTAAGAGGCCATGTACAGGTTTTATCATGAAACGAACACCATCGTCACAGTCAACCTTTATCATTGTAACCTCGTCGTTTTACTACTTCAAAAGTTTATGATTAACGAATATTAGTCATTTTTTACCTCAAATTTTGCTCTGGTCTCTTATTCTAATTTGGATTAAAGCGTCATTTGTTTCCAGTGTGCAACGAAAATTGTTGCATATTTTGAGTATCGTAGTTTTGTAACTCACTGCATCATTTGTTCTTAATTTCGGATTTTATAATATTCTAAAGTTATGAAGGCATACGGAGGGAATAAAGAAGAAAAAGAGACAAAAGAAGAGAAGGTGAAGTACTTCGTTAAAGTACTTGAAATTTTAGTCTTCTAAATTTATATAAATGCGAGATGGAGTCATCTCACAATTCGAGAAGAAATACAGTTACAACATTACGTAAATTTTTTTGTACTCGAGGAGAAGCATAGTTCTGCAAATTGATTTTGTTGTGATAAATAGAGGGGACATTGTAGTCATTCTTGGATTCTACGAAAAAATGTAATACTGGTCAGAATACGAGCCTTCAAAATATTAAAATATTTCAGTGATTTGAAATATGATGAATAAGGTAAATGCTTCTGACTCTTATTGAATGCAATCTTTCATACTGCAACTATTTAATGTACTCTCATGAATTGTTTGTTTGAATAACAATAGCTTTTTTGCTTTTACACCATACAAATTAGTGGCCATTGAAGCCATGATGTTGACTGTAATCTAATTATACAAAAAAATATAATCTTAATTTCATCATATTATTATACTACATTACTGGTGTTTCATTGAATAATTATCTGCAAGTTGCAATAAAATTTAGATTCGGTTCTATTTCGATTTAAAATCACATTATAGGTTTTATAACATATAGTTATAAAATAAATGTTTATACATATTCTTACTTTAAGTTTACAAATACACAAACCAAAATGTTTTAAACAAGACACACAATACTAATTAAGATATTTTTGCATTCTAAGTTACAAATTTACACAAGAATATTTTTAAGGTAGACATTAATCTTGTTCTTGTATTAAAAGAGAGGCATGAAATTATTATTGTTACAAAAAACGACATACTTTTTTATTTGAATTGGACATGAAGTAAAGGATCCTCCATATTCCTTCTAGTATCTTGACCTTTCTTCCATATCTAATTTACAAAGTTTTTTGTTCCATAAAAGCTTTAGACTACTTTAAGCTCAAAGTAAGACTTTTACAGAAAGGAAACACCAAAAAAACAGAAGGAAAAAAAAAAAAAAAAAAAAAAAGGAAAAGTTTTCTATTCTTTTTTGCAAAAACAATCCCTTATATTAATTTAGGATTAATCACAAAAAGAAAAATTCCACTGATATTAGACTAAAATGGGTATATCTCCTTACCATCTTTGTAGAAACAATCTCCCTTCAATATGAGTTTGTTAAAATATTTAGTAGCCATATCTTCTAATAAAACATATTGTCGAAGTACATTCTTTTTGGCAATGTTATAATTATAACTACTAGAGAGAATTGTAGTCTTAATGTTTTCATAGTTTGCATTGGGTCACGTGTAAATCCTTCTCACCCAGCATGTTGTTTACAGAAAAGCACACTTTTGATACTTTTTTTGCCCATTTCTTTTTCATAGATTTAATCTTCGGTAAATCTTTGTAAGCCTCATCGCTTTGTTTTATCCCCTCAGTTTGCCTCATCTGCTGCAATCCCATCAAAGCTTACTCTAATTTTCCTGCTAATTTTTGGATATAAACTCAGATTTAGGATTGGCAATTAGTTTTGAACAAATAAGGATGTACATTTTGTTGTTAATATCATGCTGATGTTAACATCATTTTGTGCGTAATTGGACACCATATCAGTAGCATGATCCTCAAGTTTTGAATTTTGTAAGTTATTTTATTTTATTCTAAAACATGGTTATTTATTTGTTTATTTCTCTTGGTATTTATTTATGAATTTGTGTTGTGGTTTAGAGGTTCAGGTGGTGCACAATATGCATCATGATGAGTTTAAAGGAAAATCTTTAAGAAAATTAGAAAATATCGAAACGATTAAATTCAAATAGCTTTAAATTATTAATTTTAATTTTAAAACTATTCTGATCTATAAAAATATGTGTATGTGTGTGTGTATATATATATATATATATATATATATGCAATATTGATAAAATTATTTCATTTTTAAATTAAAAAAACCATAATTTGACTATTTGTCATAAAATATAAACATCCTAAATCTATATTTTAAACTTATTGTATAAAGTATAAAAAATTATATATATATATATATATATATATCACATGTATAATATTTACTTTTTATGATGTGAAAAGCTTTACGTGTTTTTTTTTAAATATATTTTTAAAAAATATTATTTTATGCTCTTAATTTTTTAATATATATGTAAATAGCTTATGTATTAAATTAAGAAGTACCTTTATTTGAATGTTCGAAGATTTTATATTGCAAGATAATTATATGTTGTGTAGAAGTAATGGTTCTCTGTGATAAGACAATTTTATTTTGTAGAAGAAAATATTAAAAGAATTTGGTCATGTTGAATATTCATTCATGCAACTTAACACATGTTTAACAAGCAGTGTGAGCTTTTCTTTTAATTATCACCATAATTCTATAGAAGAAAAATTACAATGCTCATATTTTGAATCCCCTTGACATCTCTATAGAGTAAACAGAACCAATTTTATTCCTAAAAAAAGGTGTGTACAATGTGAGTTCCTTGTAAAGACGAGAAGTGGAATTCTAAAAAATTCTTTCATTTTACTTTGTGTGAGGGAAGAGAGTTCAATAATTACTTCTTATTTATTATAAATAGAAGTATTCTATTTTAGATAAGCTTATATGAAGAGCTTTAGTTGAATATGTTATTGATTGACTATTGTTTGAGGAAGATATATGTACATCAAACAAGAAACTAATTTTTCCATTGTAGAAAAGCAAAGAACACTTAAGATGGTCTTTGTGGCGACATTAAAAGGACCTTGTTATTTAGTTTTTGTTAGTTGATACATGCTCATCTTAAGTTTATTATTTGTCTTAGATTGTCTTAATTAAGATTCCAATAAGAATTTTGTTGGTCTTTTCAACAAGACTTGAAAATAATAAGGTGAAGTTTGCTAATGTTTAAGTTACAACTTCTCAAGTAGATTACATATCATTTTTTTGGCAAAGTACAATCCTTGGTTAATTATTATCTCTAATGGATATATATATTTACAAATGACTTGATTGTAGAAGAATTTAGAAACTACTTCTATTGTACATTTCTTAACTATTGGGACTTTGGCCCATTTTATCAAATAATCAATTGCTACAATCATATAATCATCTTGTCTTGCAATGATAGATAGCAGACCAATAAATTTGATTTCATATTTTTTAAAAGCTCTAATAGAAAGAATTGGATGGATTTTGGTGTAACATGAAAAGCGCTTGGCATATGTTTGATAAAATAGATAACTTTTGTAATACTTATTATAATTTTTGAAAATAGTATAACAAAAGTATCATATTGTCAAAATCTTTTGAGTGATGGATTTGGTGGCAAAGTAGATTATGATAATCTATAGTTGATTTACAACTCTCTTGGATAGAATTTGTTGTTAATCAAAGTGAACAGAATATATTTTATGAATAGGAATTTTTTTTGTATGTTGATATATCTTTTTCAAAATGTAAGATTTGTCAAATATTTGATGATAGTTGCATAGTCAAAATCCAACTTGTCTTTAAGTCTTGTTATTGCATAATACTCACCTTTATTAATTAGATTTTTTTCTTTAAAATTGAGGATATGCTTAGTTACAAAAGTAGCTTTGCATACACTATTCTTTCTTTCTTCATATATTTGATTTTTGAATCAAACTATTAAAAAAAAATTATGAATTGAGTTGTCCTTTCAAAAAAGATGATTTATTATATTAATTATTTTAATTTGTTAGTATTGTAGTAGACTATAGTTAAAAAGATATTTAATAGCAAATAATGCTTGAACTTTGTACAAAAAAATAGGAATGCTATTGGTAATTTCTTGACTAAGAGATATTTCGTTATGAAATCCATCAACAATTAATTTGTATAATATACTAGATATAGATATTTTTTGTTATTATTTTTTAATATAATTGGGCATACCACTACTTTGGCATTGATGGATTTATAATGAACTTCTTGCCTTAGTAAGAACTTGGAAATATTGAGTCACTTGCTAACTTTTCTTTGATGTAATCTAATTTTTTCACATATTTAAGGCTCCAATCAAATTCAATGTCTTTCTATGTCAATAAAGTAATAGACTTTGCTATAATTGAGTGATCCATTTGTTCTTTACTCAAAATCATGTCTTATATTCTAATTCAATATTGTGGCCTTTTACTACTTGACTTATTATGTCTTTGATTTCTTTTTTTCTTTTATGATGTTTTGTAAGTTAGTCAATTCTTTTTTGTATGTTAATCTATCATATTTCTACAAGATCATCACTTCAACTTCATTTTATATTTTTTTTGATGGTGCATTCTAAATAGTTTATTTTTACCAACTTTATTCTTAAGTTAGAAGCTGTGATTTGTCTTGGGTTCCAATTTCTTTCCTTTTTAGGACAATCAGATGCATAGTGTCTTTACTTATTGCAACTATGGCACACCATAAACTATATAATATATTAAGCGAGTGGCCTTTTAGACAATAGATTTTTAGTTTGGATATTTTGACTCTATACAACAAATAATTTCACATTATAAAATTCTTCTATAAGCTTTGCAACTATAGCCCTTTTTAAGGCTAATACTACCATTAGGATTGCATAGATAGTGTTAGAAGTTATTCTAATTAAGTTTGCTCCTTATAAAACTACCATTATCATGATTTTTGGCATTATTAACTTAACAATCTAATCTTCTTTCTTTTAAGTTAAGATTAAAGCTACATTTAACAACATTGGTTCTTCTTATGTAACTATTTTTTAAAATTGATAGTATCAGTCTTTAGAGGAAAGTCCAAAGTTTTTATAGGTTGATACTAACAATCAAAGCTGTAGTAGTTATTGGATCCAAAGGCATACCACATTCCACATTTGAAGCTTTTCTTTGATGTTTTAAGATGAAATCTTTCATTTCTTTTAATCTAATAGCAAATTCCATCACCAATCCAACTTCTTTTCTATTCTAATTCTTCTTTTGATGCATCAAACTCAATTAATTGATTAAAACTTGATAACTTCTTTTTTCTTAAAATAAATTACATAAAGTTATAATAACATCATCTTGTTGGCTTTCATAACTTTGGTTTGTCCTTTATACTACTAAGATGACTTGTCCTTGAAGTGAATTGACAATATGAATAGCTATGATGTCTTATCTTAATCACCATTAGCCATATAAACTTATTGAAATCACCTTAAAAATTTATCCGGATTTGCTTTGTCAACTCCAACAAAGACTACTATGGATACTATGGTGGCAATTGTCATCATGGTTATTATTTAAATAAAATTGCCTTGATTGCTGCTAGTAGCTAGTTGGATTATTCTTCATTTTTTTTTAATATTTATATACAAAGAAATCACTTTGTATCTTTGGTGAGATTCCTTGCAATAAAACCTAATATTACTTATACATTAAAAGAACCTTTATTAAACAAGAATTTAGCACATTAATAATTTAGGTGAATAAAAATGCCATTCTAAGAGTAAATCTTGGATAGCTATTCCACAAATTATAATAATTGTGTTTGACTAGTTGGATGAAAATTAAAATGGATGAAGACTAAGATAGATAAAGATCTAATCATGGTAGAAATTAGGATTAGAATAGTAGCTAGGATTTGGAAGAAGAAGAGGGAGATTTAAGAACTTTCAACATTCTCTCTTCTCAGATTCTTCTGTGACTTGTAGATATTGTTTGTAGTGTTATTATTATCGAAGAGTTGTAGGAGTGGATATAATGTTAGAGATAGATTTATAAGAACTAGTAAAGGCTAAAGAAGCCAGTTTAAAGCCAATGTATATTGTTTATATTAATATATATCCAATGTTATAAACTTTGGTATTAAAGGAGACAAAATCCTATATTGTTAGATTTTTTCATTGTATGGGTAATTTTGGCTTATACTAATAGGTGAATTTTGTAGATCAAGTGATTGTATAAAGAGATCTAGGTCAAATCTAAGTAAAAAGGCTATATCTTGTTATAGATCTAGGTTTGAAAGATTTAAGATTAAAGTCAAATATTAGACTTAGGAGAAGTGCCCAAGACAATAACTCATATTTTTTGGAAGTTAGAAAGGAGAGGTGGTTATTACTTGCATTCATGGAGATAATCACACTTTCACAACCTTGTCTCTATTGCAATTTCAATAAGTTGTTTACAACCTTGTTTTGATCTTTGGGTATATGTTCTATCTCTATTGATTTAAACTATGTTTTCAATTTCTCAATAATAATCGGCTAAGTTGTTCAAACGGACCTACCATTCTCCAACTACTTATTTACAAACAAGTTTTGTGTCATGTGTTATAAACAAGTCAATTACCTCTTTTTCCTTAGCTATCTCCAATTCCGCTATCAAGGCCATGTATTTAATGTAACAATGTGAGGTTCCATCGGTACCACAAGTAACAAGTAAAACATGGAAGTACCACCCAAAGCCGGTCTTGGAAGAGGCTCCCTCGGTGGGCGAGCCGCGAGGGCTTTTTGTTTGTTGTAGGGCGGTGGGGAACAGACTCACCCCTATCACCGCTGGCCATCGGAGTTTACGAAGCAAAGAAGAATTCACAACAAAGAAAAGTTCATTAGAAGAATGCGATAATGCAACAACAACAACAATCTCCGCAGCGCAAGTGTAAGTGTGTGGGGCATTCATTGTCCAACAGTGTCCTTCCCTGCTTGTGCCTGCTTTGCTTTTTTCACGATGATGCCTCGACTTGGTGTGTGGTTTCCTGTTTCTAGGGGCCTCGATGTTGTTAGTGGGGGCAGGCTGATTTTTAGCAACCCAGCTGGTGATGATGGGCTGGGGTTCAAGCCATAGAGGCATCGAGGGGCGATGCTGCTGCGGTGGATCCGTGCCCTAATGCGTCAAGATGCTGGTGCCTTCGTCCATGGACGTCGGCGTCCGATTCTTGCCGCTTGGTGCTATCGGCCAAGGACAAACCCTCCAATGCACATTAACTCGACCTGCCGCTCTGACAAATTGCTGCACTTGCTCTGACTCTGTTTGCTTCTTCCACGAGATTGAGATTGTGGGGTCTGATCATTCCCCTTGTTTGGTTCATCGCTGGCTCATTCATTCATGCACTGGACAACGGATATTCGTTGGTCCGGGGAACTCTTTTGGGCAACCCTGTGGAAAATCTGGACCCCTTCGCCTGTGGAAAAGCCCATGGAAGTGTCCCCCATTGGGAAAACCTCGCTGAGCAGAGAACAGGCCTCCGAATTTGCTATCCCGCCGACAGAAAATCGTAACAAATGGTGTGAAAGGCGAGGAAATTTCAGCGATATATATATATATATATATGTATATATGTAAATGTTCGAGTGATGGTGCTGTCAATCCAAAATTTATGGAGATTTTGGACAAGCCTTGGACAGTCCCATCTGTACACCAACATTTTTTTTTTCTATTTCCTTTTTTCTGTTTTTTTAACTCATATGTCTGTGCCTTGCCTCTACGCACAATTCTAATGTCCAGAAGATTTCATACTGTTCTCAGTGCCGAGGAAAAAATTGATGCAGCGGGAGGATATCTCCCCTAGTGTTCTTGGTACGTTCAGCAACAGGGTCCCTGCCATGTATATTCTCCTGTGTTATTGTTATCATTAACTTCTTGTTGGTTTGTTGCAACTGTACTGAATGGAGCTCTGTTGAAACTTTGAGAAAACTGGGTGCTGCAAAGGAGACAATATCAGGTGTAGAAGATTGGTCCCTTAGAAGAGCATTTCTCAACACCTCCATGAACCGTGACCAGCTAGACCAACTTGTTGCAACATATCCTCTGTTTGTGTGCAATCTTTGAGATGTGGGTAGACACGGAGGATGCCAAAAAGGCTACAGTGCTGCTTTGACTCTGGAAACATAAGTCAATGAAAAGTATCTGGGCAGCTTATATGGGATTCGATTTCATTAAGTCATCCAGGCTGGTGAGTGGTAACTCAAACCCACAAGAGCACTTTTTCCCAGCTCTGCACAACACACTTGTAATCGTCCAAGAAACATTACAAATCTTCTGAAGCTTTCTGTGGACATTTAACACTGTCTAGTCTGTTCATTGTAGATATGTAATTATTGTTTTTATGTCAATGATGCTGAAGTGTAGCTCTCACTGGACGAGGAGCCTGACATGTAAATGTTGATGCATGGATTGTAGAACAAGTTTGTATTCTGCCCAAGTTTGCTTGGAAGGCATATTCTGATTTTGACTGAAGTTATTCCATCCAACTATACCAATTGATCTGAAAGCATTTTGATCAACAAGCAACCATTTATAGCCCTACTGGAACAATCTGGAAGTGGCTCAAGGGGTTGCCTGAATGTAACATAATTGAAGTTGCAAAAATATCTAGCCTAGTGTGCAGAGATTCTTGGAGACAACCTACCAGCTGATATGGAAGTGCCTTGCAATCTTGACGCCATGTGCGACAAATAGCTAGGGACATGGATCTGTCCAAAAGAAGAACATAAAAAAGTGGTGTTAATTTCACAAAATGAATAGCAAGTCTAACACATTTCTCATTACACAGGACTATGCCCCAATCAAAAGTTCCAAAACAAGCATTTGCCATCAAATCTCAATGTTGAGATATTGTTTCCATAGTACAGGCTTACACTGTCCCTACTTGTCAGGATGATTATTGCTTCAAAATCTTACCTCAAACTGTTGGGGTTTCTTTGGAGACCAAAGACCTCAATGTCTCTCCACAGGATCTCCAGATTGACAAACATGCCATGTGAACATCATCCCAATTATGATTCCTCAATTTCACAAACTGAAACACACAATCAACCTGTAGTAGCTACAATATTCACACTATAATAAAAACACATTTTAGTATTACGTCTTCCATAGCCCTAACTCTAGCAACCTTGACACAAAGTCAGACACCAGCCAAGCTTGCAATCTCCATTCATTCAATTCCTGCGCCTCAAACGGCCAAAAACCACAACATACCCCTCAAATTCTCCTCTCAGACAACTTGCTCACACACATCGACAACATTACATTTCCACTCAATCCACCATTTTCCGGCTCCATTTGCTCCTCGAAGTGGAATGTTCCAACAACCAATCTTCTGGTCTCCCTAGGATCCCCAACTCACATATTAATACCTGCAAGAATCTCAAAACCTTGATCTCCTCAAAAGTACCCATAAATCTTTTCAACTTTTTATAAATTCTTCAACACAATCCGAAATCATATTTCCTCTAGCAAATTAGTAGATGGTTGAATGAAAACCCTAAACCCTGAAAGGCGGGAAGTCCTCTCACTCCCTCACCCCCTTATGCACAAAACCTCATGGGAACTTAGAAATTGATAATCAATTTTCACACACCTCCCAATTCATACAAGACAAAGACAAGTCGAGAATGAGAACTCCTGCGAGCCTTGAGCAAAAGAAAACGAGAGGAGGGAGAGATTTCATGCATAACTGATAATCGTGTAACAGTAGGAAACGAAAAGGACCCTTTCCCTTCCTCTCTTTCTAGTGAGACCCGTAAGCTTCCTTCTGGTCCTCGTAAGAACATTCCCTCTAAGCACTGCACACAACGGATACGGGGGAGAGAAAGACACATATACACACACACTCATACAGAGAGAAAACTTCGGAACCATCACCAAGATTATCGTCTCGAGCATTGCGTGGTTTGTTTCTGGTACGGCTGTGGCTTGCTCGCGAAGAGGGGTTTCTTTCTCGTCGTAGGGTGTGAATTAATAGGATTTCTGGCTTTAGGAAGGGGTATGCGAGGATGAGTTTTTGGTTGGGTTAGGGTTTGATTAGATTGAGGTGCAAGAAACCGAAAGCAGAGAGCTGGGGTTGGGAGCACTGCAGGAAGAATCGCTTAATTCGTTAACGGATTGAGCTTATGAGGGGTGGAAGAAAGGAGGAGGGAAGTTTGTGAGGGGTGGCGGGTTTGGGGTTCATGTTGCGGTGGTAGTTTGAGTTTGAGTTTGAGTTTGGTGATGGCGATGGTGATTGCAATTGTGATGGCGATGGGGAGAGGGGGTTGTAGCATTGGTGGTGATGAGAAGGGATGTCGCGGTGAGGTATTTCTGTGGAGGGCGTGAACCGGAGTTAGGGGTGGTGATACTGTTGGTTCTTGGGATGGCGATGTGCTGGGCAACCTCGGGAGTTGTTCATGAGGCTTGCGTAGGACGGTCGATGGAAGGATGCTGTGGAGGTGGCAATATGGTTGTGAAGAAGCGCTGTTTTGCTCATGAGTTTTGTGGACGTGTAAGCTAGGGTAGAGTTTCGGGTGGGTTGTAGATGGAGGGCGACCAGTCAGATTGTGTAGAAAATGTGGGTTCCTTTCGGCGCGGAGAACATAGGAGGATCTTGAGTGAAGCATTGCGAACTGATAAAACCTTCAGGATATCTAGGCGGGGAGATGCAGACACTGGGTACTTCATGGTATCTGGGAAGTGAGAATTGGTGACGCAGTCACTTCATCATCGCAAGAGGTTAGTTCCGTTGGAGTATTTTGTCACTGTTGTCCTCTAGGGACTCCTAGCATGTAGTTATTACGGTCGTGGTAATTGGTGATTGTTTCTTTCATGAAAATGAATTATGTCACACCCTTCCTGTTTCATTGTCATCGTGATTGACAATTCGGAATTAATGAAGTTTTTTCTTTTTTTGCATGACTTGCAGAATATGGGGTAATTTACACGGATTTAGTTTTTCTGTTTACTCTTTAATTTGGAGTAGTTTAGTGTCCATCACTATCTTCTTGCTTCGAATGCAGTCTGCGTAGGGCATCAGTATGCCCACGAATGCCCGTAGATCGTAGGCAATGTCAGCAATATAGCATCATGAGAGTACATTCGACATGGAGGGAAGCTTTTGATGTGATTGGGATGAGAGGAATGGATAGGAATGGCAATGTCGGTACGATGGGAGAGAGATCGGGTTATGATAGTTTCCCCATTGTGTACAAGCGAAAGTTTATGAATTTGGATGCCCTAGCGGATCCAAAGCCGCCGCGACCTTCACCTATTCTAAACGACGACTGCAGGTCTGCCGATTTCGCAGTCGTTCAGCGGAATGTCTCATCGCCGCAGCAGAGGCAGTTGACAGTGGAGCAGTTCTGGGGTGATCAGACTAGCTCAAAGGTTGTGGACCGAATTTCTCTTATGAACAATGCGCGTGATGAAGTGCCCGCTGTTGTGTCATCTCCCTTGCAATTTGAAGATTTGGACTTCGCAAGACCTGCTTGTGAAAACAAGGCCATAATGAAGCTTAAGCCTGTGGAGAAGCGTTTAGCTATTGATTTGAATAGAAATCCGGATTTTGAGAAAGTACAGATTGTGGGGAGAAAGCAGATGGACAGACTAAAGGGCATGCGGAAAGCTGGCCCGAATCTGGAGGGCAAACTGCCTCATTCAACCAGCGAGGAGCTTAATAAGAAACGACGAATGGAAAGGCCACCAAACGAAGGGGTGAAGAGAGGGAGATATGCGGGAAGATATCGGCCAGGTAAACGGCCCAAACTTGTTTTGGGTAGGAACCATAAACTCGAAGTGGACTATCATACAGGTGCTAAACAAGAGTCTCCTTGGTCTGCCGATTTTCTTCAAATCAATGGAAAGGAAGAGCGAGCATACCCAGCTGTACGACCACATATGCATTCTGTGGAAAGGAGTGCACTCCCAGTGCCCTGGAACGAGGATGGATCTAGTTCCCAAACGCAAACCGAGGACGACATGCCAGCAAGAATTGATAATGGGCAGATTAGGCGAGTACAGCAGCAGGGGGTTTCAAGCGAGGCAACTCAAAGTGAAACAGCTACTGAGACAGATTCGGATTTACCACGCTTGAATAGAGAGGATCAGGCAAAGCGCTTTAATTGTAATGAGCAAGAAAAAGAGGAAGAAGAAGAAGACGAAGATGAGTCTGATTATGATCGAATTCCGATAGATTTAAATGTTCTCCCAGAACTATTAATGAGTGCAAGGTCACGGAGGTGGAAGCGTGCGCATGGGCAGAGGAATGAATCACAGAAATGTAGAAGACCCGCCCTCAAGCGTGCTGAGATTCATCAGCAGCTACAGCCATTGGACCAGAAGAAAGCTGTCCAGGCTAACCAGGTCGTGAAGTCTTTGTGGCCTCTACCACGTGGTCCACAGCCACATGATTCACATGAATCTCTGTCGAATGAAGGCGCTACTGATCTCGTCACCTCAAATCCTGTTAAGTATGTATCGCTAAAACATTTGCGAAATCCAGTGGGGCGTAAGAAAGCGAATGTCCAGTTTGAATTGGGGGAGTCAATGACGGTAGTGGATCAAATTTCGAAAGTTAGTACGGTCAAGATTGTTCAGCCTGAAGTGCCGAGAGCGCCACTGTTGAAAAGAATGGCGGAACCTAGATTGAAGAAATCAGAAGTTTCACCTCCAGTTCATTTAGAAGCCGACGGAGTTGCTGGTGCGAAACACACTGTGGTGAGGCTATCTTCCTCATCTGAAGAGACTGAAAGTGACTGGGAGCAGGAAGTTAATCGTTTCAGGGCAGTACCAAGACCCCAACGGGTAGAGCCGCAGGGGCAATCTTCAGGTTTTCTATTTAATAGAACTGCTCTAGCGGCCAAGGATTCTGGTTTGGCTCAACCGAGAAGAGACGTAGGAGACTGTTCTGTTACCAACAAGGCAATGCCTGGGAAATTGTACACTAATCTTCATGTCAATAGAATAGAGAGAGATGCTGGTTTTCTAGGAAATGTAGGATTATCCGGGAAATCATTATTGGTTGCTGATCCTTCAGACGACTCGGAAACGGAGAGTGATAATGAATTAATATGTCTGGGGGTTAATCCCCCTAAGTGCTTTCCAACACTGCTGAAGGCATCACAAATTGGTATAAACCAGCAGAATGGTGAAAGAGGAAAGAGCTTTGGACTTCTGAAGTCTACATATGTCAAGAAACCTGAGAATGGGATGAGTGATACGAGTAATGTGCAATTCTCGTCTGTTACCCTGAGGAATAGCAGTATTACTCCAGTTAGCTCTCCTGTTAGCAATGTCGGAGGGTTCTCAACATCGAAACAGCCTGTAGGATTGTTGTCCGGAGAAGTTGAAAGAGCCAAGATTATCAGATCACCGCAGGTGAGACCACTAGTAAATGGAGTTGGTAGTAACAGAGCAGATTCCAAATTCTCACTACATCCCTCGCGAAAGGATAGAAACCAAAAGAACAGTGGCGGGTCTGTACTCCAAGGTGGTGCGAATGATGGTTTTAGACATTTTGATGCGGCTAAGGGCTCTGAAGTAGTTTCAGAAGCTCATTACTCGGGCTCTTATTCCGTATTAGCCAGCAGCCTTAATAACCCAGTGAAACTGAGAACGAAGAAGCCTGTAATTCAAAATGGTGCGGTTGTAGCTGATTCACTTGTGAAACTGAGAACAAAGAAAGCCCGAAATATAAATGGTGAAGTTGTAGGGGCGCAGGGCCATGCTGTTTCCAGCAAAATGAATCCTCGGACGAGAAAGCTTACTCACACTATGCAGAAATTTGTGACTCAGAAAGCAAATAGACGACAGTGGAGGGAAGTAGACTTGAGCAAGATTGATCCTAAGGCCTTGATAGGCCGAACTTGCAAAGTATTTTGGCCCTTGGACAACGATTGGTATCCAGGAGTCATCCACGACTACAATCCTCAAACCAAGATGCATAGGATTGATTACAATGATAATGAGATTGAAATGGTGTTGATATCGAAGGAGCGATGTAAGCTGAAACTGTCTCCTGAAGAGTGGGTTGAGCTTGAGACCTCTACCCGTGATCAGGCATTGAATAGAAATCATCTGGGTCCAGTTGAGAAGGTAACATTAGCGAATACAGTCGAAGATCAAGAGAAGTTAGTTCATGGGGATCTTGTGTGGGCCAAAGTGAAGGGGTGGCCCATGTGGCCAGCATTTGTCATGGATGAGGATCATGCAGCTGCGTGTGGTATGGAGCCTGGCAAGAAGGGTATGGTTCCTCTTCAATTTTTTGGCAGCTACGATCATTGTAGGTTCAGTTACAAAAAGTTGGTGATCTTTTCGAAAGGTTTGATGATGAAGTTCCATACCAAGTGTAAGCGGGTGGTTTTTGTACAAGGACTGGAGGAAGTAGAGAGGTATTTGAAAGAATGCAAGCTTCCTGATAGCATGTCCCACCTGCTTGATGATGGGGATGGTGTGCATGGGGTAATTGAGAGACAAAGGCAGGAAATTGAGGAGAACTGGCCAGAGCCAGAGCCAGAGCCAGATGTGCAAGAAGGTGGTGGTGAAGGCAAAAGAATGAGGAGAAGGCGAGTCAAGCGCGTCGTGGCTTTTCCTCTTCAGTTGGGTGCACTTACGATTCTGAGCCTTGGGAACGTTGTGAGGGACAGCGAGCATTTTCATGATCAGCAATATATTTGGCCCGAAGGCTACACAGCAGTGCGTAGCTTTCCGTCAGCTAAGGACCCTGATGCTTTTGTCGAGTACAAGATGCAGGTGTTCAGGGATCCCATAATACAGTCGCTACCCACGTTTCGTTGTACTCCTGGAGACGACACTCCTGTTGAAGGTCCGTCTCCCTATTTATGCTGGAAAAAAGCTTTCCAGAGGCTGCGAAAGGCTCATATGAAAATGGGAAAAAATCCTGAGCTGGACAAGCGGATGCAGTACAGATCTGCTGCACATATGTTTGGATTTAGTAATCCCCGAGTTTCAAAGTTGATTCAGGCCCTTCCAGGCGCAAGAGCTTGCACAAAATTTACCAATTGGACAGTAATTGCCCCAGATGAAGATGTGGAGGCTGTGCTACCCGCGGGTTACAAACCTGTTCACATATCGTGGAAGCATCTGGACCGCTGCACAGTTTGTTACCTTGATGAAGAATACGTTGACAATCTTCTGCTGCAATGTGACAAGTGCCGGATTATGGTGCATATGAATTGCTACGGAGAGCTGGAACTTCCGGATGGAGATTTATGGCTGTGTAACTTATGCAGACCTGATGCGCCCAAGACCCGACCTCCTTGTTGTCTTTGTCCTGTCACGGGTGGGGCGTTGAAGAAGACAATAGATGGTCGCTGGGCTCATTTAATGTGTGCTATGTGGATACCTGAAACATGTCTTGTAGATGTTAAACGAATGGAACCTGTGGATGGAATTAACGCAATCAGCAAAGAACGTTGGAGGCTAACTTGCAGCGTATGTAAAGTACCTTATGGTGCGTGTATAAAATGCTCCGTGAATAGTTGTAAAACTGCTTTTCATCCTCTTTGTGCTAGATCAGCTGGCCTTTACATGGAGGTTCTGGAAGAGAAGCTGCAGGTGAATGGGGAAACAGAGTTGCGGCTGCTTTCTTACTGCCGGAGACACAAGCAATCAACAAGTCCAACTTGTGACGTTGCTCAACCAATCCCATGTGCTAAGACTGATTGCTTGTCATACCAACCTCCCTTGACATCCTCTGGCTGTGCTCGGAGCGAGCCTTACAATGCAGCAGCAAGACGAGGGCGTCGAGAACCTGAAGCGCTTGCTGCAGCTCTTGCGAAGCGCTTGTTTGTTGAGAATCTCCCATATAGAGTTACTGGTTGTAGACAAAATCCCCCATTGAAGATAGGAGACTGCAGTAGTAAAGGAAATATGGGGTACATGCTATGGGAACCCAGTAAAGGAACTATTGGTGGAGAGGATCTCCCTGTCTCTACTCCTACAAAGTCTGGTGAAGATGTTCAGGTCTTGTCGATGTCAGACAAGTTCCGTAGAATGAAATCATCTTTGAGCCAGCGCCTTGTATTCGGCAAGTCAGCGATTCACGGGATGGGAGTGTTTACAAAACAGGTGCACTATGCAAATGATATGATTATCGAATATGCAGGTGAAGTTGTGAGGCCTGTAATTGCTGACATCAGGGAAAGGAGATTCTATGACTCACTTGTTGGAGCAGGAACCTATATGTTTCGAATCGATGATGAGCGTGTGGTAGATGCCACTCGTGCTGGCAGCATTGCACATCTTATCAATCATTCGTGTGAACCCAATTGTTACTCGAGGACTGTTACAGCCAGTGGAGAGGATCGGATTATCATTTTTGCGAAGCGGAACATTGAGATTGGAGAGGAGTTGACATATGATTACAGGTTCATGTCGAAGGACGAAGTTCTTACCTGCTACTGCGGGTGTGCTGGGTGTAGAGGATCTGTCAATGTTGTGGATAGTGATGGGGATCCTACAAAATTGAGTGTACCACTATCAGAATTGATAAAGTTGCCTGCAACAACACGAGGACACACACATTAGAATTCTCTCATGCAACTGCTACCTTACAGTTTCTTGATTCAGCGTGCTTAGGCCCTCTTCGCATGTAATGCTCTTCACCCTCTATCGGTCTTAAGTGTGTAGTTTCTGTTCTTTTGCATTTGCAGAAGCAGACAGTGCAAACAATCAACGAGCTATTCTACAATTTACTCGGCTTTATATAATTAACCTCTCTTTTTCTTCTTTACAGATTGGTTTCAGAAGGTGCTATAATGGTTTCCTACACTGAACGACTACAACCAGCTCAAGTTGGACATAGCTTGGAGGCGGGTGCAAACCCAGCTAGAAACAAGAGGAGCTTACTCTGGAGATCAACACGAGTTGAACACTCCATGTCTGAACAATTATGCATCTGGGGCTGTAGCAATTTTTAGGGCTGCCATGTATTGGGCACTATTCAACATTGAATTTGGACCTCCTGCTCTGCATGATTGAAGGCCACCCATGTTTTTGGGTGCAACAGACTTCCAAGAGCGATGATAATTGCATGGCTTCTTCTATGAATGAGTTGATGTGTCGATACAAAGTGGGATATTTGCATGAACTTTAGGTTACTAGAGGCAGTGAGGCATGTGATTACTTCCTTGATTTCTTGCCCGGTAAACTTTGCACTGTATGATGCATCCATTAGGTCTCTCAGCAGTCCGAATCCCGTTCAGGCAATGGTAGTGCGAACGTGTGGTTCAGTTTTTTCAATGGTATGTTTGAAGACCTTGAAGGTTAGCAGTTTTTTATATTCTATTTTATCCTCTGTTTACTCTGCAGGAGCTCTGAGATGCTCCACATGAGCGTGGGGGGTGGTATGGAGGAAACCAACGAATCTTCTGCAGAAATGAGCTGATGCCTGAAACCCCACATCGTTTGTGTTGATTTACTGACTGCAGCACCCATTCACGATCTGGAAACTTTTGCTAGCTTCTCTTGTTGTAGATAATCGAGATCAGTATATTCAACCTGCCTGATCGTATCCATTGTTAAATTGTGCGTCCTTGCTTAGGATCTAGTTGAGCCTTGTTCTCTGAAGATCGTCTTGGACATCACTGCTCCTCTCAGAATGGGAACTTGAAACACACATGATTTTTTAAGCAATGTTTCAAGAATAAAAATAGAAAGTAAGTTAAATAGATTACTAAATGTTGATTTTTATTCAAGAAGTTATATGTATCTCTCTCTCTCTTTACATATATATATATATACGAGTGTATCCTGGTTATAGAATACTCATCACCTAATATTTCTTGCTCACTTGACAATATTTGTTAGAATGAAGTTCCTTCTTAGGTTGTAAACTTATATCCCCTTACTAATTTTCTTTGCATATTTTACAAAATTTCTGTCCATTGAGCTTATAAATCAAGGGAGGTACATCAATAAATAAATAAATAAATAAATATATATATATATAGTAGTGTAAAAAAGATTAAAAGACTTGGGTCAAAACTTGCACATTTCTTACTATGTAAGCCAATTGAAGGTGGGCTATTAATCTATTATTTATTTTGTTCGATCTTAAAATGCACTATTATTTTAACTGTAAAAAAATAACAAATAACACCGACATCTGTCGACATGTAAGTCCAAGTTAGTGCTAAAGCCTTCACATGCAAATTCTGTTTTTACTTATGTAAAATAAATATTGTAAAAACAAAATGGTGAAATTTACACCTTCGATTTTTCATAACCAACTTCCAATTTTCATCATCTTTGAGATTTTGTAAGTCAATTTCCCTTTGAACCAAACACAGTGTTGTTGTTGTTGTTGTTGTTTTTTTTTTTTTTTTTTTTTTTTAAATTTTCTTCATACCCATCAAAAAAACAAACAAAAAGCAAATAGAAGAAATGAACAACGAATGATAAACACTCTCATCCTCTGAACTCCATCCAACCTATTTGCCGTACATCCAAAAGCCATAAACGTCACACCCAAATGTACTCTTGAGATTTTTACCTAAGACCGTGGACTCAGCCCCGACTTCCGACCTCCCAATGACCGTGCTTTATAGTGTTCATATCGTGCTTATGCCACGCTGGCCGCGAAACGTAGCTGGCAAAATTTGCCGCCAATAACACTTGGCATAACGCCGACACAGAGAAAGTCGAGAAGAGGACTTCATGAAGTGGGGAGGGGTCTCGACGAGTGCTTCAATAGATTTTCCCGCTTCAATCCTCGACAATGGTTGTTGCGAAATTCATCAGGGATGCGATGACGGCATTCATTTTTTGACGTCGTCGCGGTGCGAAATGGGGAATTCTTCCCTAGCCCAAGCAGAGCAGGAGATCGAGCGTAAGGTCACTAGAAATCGAATTTGCGGCACCTCGCTCTGCATCACCGTTGTGGGTGTGAGAATCGAAGCACAGAAGGACTAGGCACGTAGGAACTCGTTGGGAATGGCTATCGAGAGTGAAGCAGGAAGAAGCTGACAGATTCGAGCGTTCTGTCAATGCAGATTCACCCAAATTACAGAGAGGATGATGAAGAAGACAAGGAGCTTCTTCCTGCACAAGCAGATTACCATTCGCTGGTTTTAGTAGATATCTCAACAGATTCGAAGGAGCTATTGGGAAGCACTGTAAGAGTATAATGAGGAGCTTCCTGACGACGATTATGGATTATGGCACTTCTGCTGGCAGCGAGGAACAGGACACTCAGGCTGAACCGAACAGTCATTGCGATGAAATGCTATGCACAATCGAGGATGGTCCAGGACAAGCGAAAGGGGAATAGGAGAGCAACGATCAGGCAGGCAGGTTGCAAGTAGAGATCTCGCCGCTGGGAAAATCGGAAAATAATCTCCACTGATCGAATTCAACGAAGCCGACGCCGAAGTGCTTCCCCTTCTGAGCATGAACGCTCTGAGAGAAATGGAAGTCGACGGTGTAGCATTGGGTTCAAGGTTTGCTTTCTACCTTTCCACTGTAGGTCTGAAGTCTAAACTCTATGTTGGACTCGGTGGTTTTTGTACATTCTGTCTACTCTGTGGATGTTTCCGCTATTGAACTTTATTTCAAGATGGAAGGCAAGCGTTTGAGAATGTGGGAAATCGAAATCACATGATGAATGTACTCAGATTTCTATCAACTTGAATTCAGATGCAGTTACTCAATGGTTTTTGTTTCTTGTCGATAAGTCAAAGGTGAGATGATTTCTTTTCCTGATCCCGAAGACTGGTAAAACAGCTGCAAACTTTAGGCTCTCATGAACTAGACCATGTTTACAGAGTGGGAGGTTGCTGGCTATTGATCTCAGGAATGAAGAGAGATTTTTATCCTCTTGCTATAACTTTGTACACTGGAGCGTAGCAGAGGACAGCACGAGGTCGGTTCACTAAACACTATGTTCAACTGCTTTGGAATTGTTTAGTGGTGATACTCAGAACTGGGGGCAACTCCTCTCAGTTAATTGAGTTGAATGGGAAAGGTGTGTAGGCCCTGATTTACCATTTGATTTACCATTAGACTTGGATTTCGAAACGAGCCCTGCACACTTGGTTGTGACTAGCAATCTTGCTCAATCATAATCTCAGTTGAATGTGTCACATGCCTCTTGGTATTACCTGTTAAGTCGAAGTGGCACTTTTGAGACTACCGACAAAGTGCTCGGCTATGAAGCGGAACCGTAACACTAACATTTCTTCTACTGTTGGTTTTTTTAAAATTTTAATATACTTCTGTAGCATAGAAATGAAAAAAAGTGAACTGCTATAAATACTCGAACACGTCGAGTTTTAAAATTCAACCCGACTTTTTAAATACAATAGTGTGTGCGGATAGACCCTTGGACGTTTTTTCTGAATAGGATGTGGGGACACGAGGCAACCTCGGCAGCTTGTCGTTATTACAATTGCCTATTTTATTGGGTTATACGCAGGTCATGCAAACTGGGAGAGGGAGTGGAGTACAAGTTTCATCATCCAAAGGCACGTCAAGCCCAGTCAAGTCCTTTCCGAGGGTTTTTCTACAAAAAGGTTCTTGTCTTTGATCATGCCAGACAAACAATCGAGGACTATTACTAATTGCAACTGCGCAACGCCTTCATTTATTTCTCTCAACGCAACAACGTGCGCACCTGAAAGAAGACTCCAGAGAGGACTTCGAAGAACAGGGGGGCTTTTTTAAATGGAAGACAACAACACAGCAAGTGTTTCTTACACCTAAAAGTGATGGATCATCATACAACTTGTTGAAAACGCTCCCTGCAGCAAATATATGTTGAGCTTTTCTCTCCAAGCGCAAGTTGCTATCAACCCTCAACCTGCCATCACAAATTAGGTGGCTGAAAACAAAATTGCTCATGACGACGAGAGACACGCTTTTTCAATGCAAGCCAAGTGCGGACCGGTTTTGTCATGCATCCTGTTCTCAACACATCCTGGTCTGGCCATAACCCTTGAGGTTCCATCGTGCATCTCCATAACTCAGCTTTGAAGTAAAGCTTTCACGCATGCATCCCCAAGTTACACTGACACACAAGAGGCACCAAGGTTTTATAATAAAATAAACACTTTCATGATTTACCATGGAGAATTTATTCATGAAGCCTCCGAGCCAAGCAAAACTCAAGAGATTCGATCACTAACGTTACCTTCACACGAACAGAGCAAAATCAATGACCGCTGTTAGGCACCGAAGCACCATCAAGCTCTACTTCTACTTCTTCTCTTCACCTTCTTAGGCCTTCAGACCTTCAACAATTCTGTGCTCAAAACTGGTCGTTTTGCAAAAAGACTCCGAGGGACCCAAAAGCTCTGAGGATATAACCAACAGGCCTGTAGCGAGGACCATAACCAAAAAAACTAAAACTAAAAATAAACAAATAAATAAAAAATACCATTGCCAGCAAGCATATGAAGAGCATTGAACAAGACACACACATGCTGCGAACAGAGATGCACGGATACATGAAGAAGCCGGCGTATTAGGATGATTATGGGAGAGACCCTGGAAAGGAATGTTATACTTTGTTTGTTTGTTTGTTTGTTTGTATTTTTATTTTATTTTATTTTATTTTTATTATTGGGGGGGGGGTTTACAAACTGCACAGAATTTTGTGGGGTACTTGGATTAATAATTAAATAGACTGGTTGATATATATATATATATATATATATATATATATAATTGTTCTAAAAACCTTCTTAACTAAACCAAATAAGCTCTCACTGTTTCATTATCAATTGGATTGTCAATAGAAGGTGAAATAATAGAAAGTAAGCATGTTTTTTTACAGTAGGATAAGAAACAGATGAGTGGTCGAGAAGCTCATCAAGGAACTTATCTGCACTATGAGCAAGCAACACAAGTAATGAATTTGTGTTCATTTTGGACTTGAACACTTGGAAATTCTAAAATTCTCTTGCTTTTAAAAATCTAATGCTAAAGTGCTTCTTTCATAGGTTGCTGCAATTTATAAAAATGGTTGTAGCACAAATTTTAGTCGCTAATTGTTTTTTCTTCACAATATAAATACATGTATATATATATATATATATATATATAGAATGGCTTAGGTTTGTATTTTAAGAATTTACTGAAGTGATGATTTTATCGAAGTTTTTCAAAACTGTAAAATAGGCAATTTAGCTCTTTCCATATGTTTTCTTCTTGTTGTTATTATTTGTTTATCTATTTATTTATATTCTTTTATCACTTTGCAAAGTTCTAGGATTGTGAACCATCTTCGGGCCATGGATCTAAAATTGTGGCAGTCCTACTCAATGAAATGGATGTTTCAAACAACCTCTAACACTCTGGTATTTACAACCCTTAGCCTTGCTGTTTTTACTTGCCACATCGAGATGCTCAAATGCTCTGGATAAAGTTCTTCAGATTGAAAAGCTTTGAAAAAAAATGTCCTCCAACAAGTCAGTAATGCAGTCGAGGTGTTTAGCAATATTTTTATATATATATATATATATATATAGATTGCCTGTTACTTTGCTTGCTTGTGTGCCTTGTGACATGTTAAGTTCAAGAGGCTGCAGCAAAAAAATCCAATTTCTTGCTCTCTCTCTTATCCCAAGCAGATGTCACTTTTCTGCTGAAAAGTTGTGGGACATTTCTTTATAGAATTGCAAGTGTGTTTTCAGTTGTTTGCGCATGTCTTTGTGAAACCAAATTCCTAAATTCAATTCATCAATCCCTTGAATACAGGCAAGATTAAGGGCAGAAGAATTAGGCGACATATTTGACAGAGCAAAGCAGAAAATATACATGTGCCAAATATGGAAAATTTTCTATACATGGCTTATGAAAACTTCATTATTAAAAGAGTGAACTTACTGATCTAGTATCCCTTTCTCAAATAACAGCAGGAATTTGAAAACACTCTGGAAGGAGGTTTTTAAACAGCAGCAAAGGGTGGATCCAGCACTGAAGATTGCCACAGATACTTACACAGGCACAATGTAGTGTTGATTACTACTATTTTCGTTGATGTCTTACGTACTCTATTCATTGATTTGCCATTCAAAGTTTTGTACCTCCCCCCATTTATATTAAATTTCATAGCACTCTTGTCTGCATTTGTAATTGGATGGGTTACATGGCATTCTTCTAATTCTGCTTGGACCTTCTTTTATTTGATCTAATTGTACTTGATTCTAACTGGCAGGTAGGTTGCATTAGAGATGTTTTTAAAGAAAATGAAGGTGTTCATTGTGCTATTCATATGTGCCTTATCGAAGACTTGCCTAGAATCACCACGCAATAATAAATGGAAGTACAATGAGCACCCCCCCCCCCAAATATAAAAATATAAAAAATTACATCAGAGCCAATAATAAAATTTGTAATCCCCGCTGCATTAACGCTACATTGAGATTATTCACTTTTGATAATAACGAGCTTTTGCATTAAAAAAAAATGGAAAAAAAGGGAGTCCATTTACTAAATAGGAGCAAATATATATATATATATATATATATATATATATTTGCAAATTCAAGCTTTTGTACTCAATGAAATGGAGGAGATGTGGGCCTCTCAGAATGCATACAATTATTCAATGTTTCTATCACACCCAATAGTAAAATGACTATGTAAGGGATTCCTGAAAGTGGGGCAATCACTTCCTGAAAAATATTTGCATGTTCCTGTATCATACAATTGTGGGTGGGATTGCTCATCAGAGTTGCATCCAAGTTCAGCCATGGATTTTCCTTACAATCATTTGGTATTTTATTGTCAGTTTTTTAAAAATCAATTAAATGTGTTCATAATGTTAATTGGAGAAAATTATATTGTGTGAGTTCTCGTGAGTTTGCAAAGGGTGTTAGTCCATTCAACCCCTTGAAAATCTGTTAATATTACACATGGTGATTACTGTCGTAGCAAATGTAATTAGGTGGAGCTGATGCTTTTTAGATACTCATGTAGTGTGTTTGTGTGGACACATGTATTACTTGATGAAACGTTTGTAGATGATATTTGAAATGAATGAATTTTTTTTTTGGTGTTTTATATACATGTAATCTATTTGCAATATGTGCATGTGAGGATACGAACTTTATGTGTTTTTTGTGCTTAATACAGATTTAACACTTCATTTTCAAAAGCATACAAACTTTTCAATCTTTTATGAACACAAGATCATCACCAATTTTTAAGCACAATTGAGAAGTCTCCTTGAGTTGGCTTTATACTTAGAAAAACAAGTCTAAAGGTCCTAAGAGGAAATAATCTTGTAAAAGACATTTTTTTCCTATATGGTATGAAAATTATTGTTCTTTAGAATTTCCATTGGATCCATCTCAAAGAAATGGTTTTTAAAATAAAATCAAGAAGCTAGGTCAAAATATTTCAAACTTTAAAATTTAAAATATATACTATTTATATATATATATATATATATATATATATATATATTTCAATCTTGATCTAATGCATTTAAAGTATAAAATAAATGCATGATATTTTTAAAAATTATAAAATTTCTTTTGAAATTCTTCTAAAAATCAACTTATAAGTTCTATGGAAAAAAAAAAAAAAAAAAAAAAAAAAAATTAAAGCTTGGAATTATTCTTTTAAAAACTCAAAATGGTGAATAAAGTTATTGAATATAAATAAAATATTATAAGATAAGCCCATAAATTTAATATATTTTATAAAATATTTAGAGCATCATCAAAGAATTTATAGAATATTTTGTTTAAATAGAAATGTAAATATAATCTTATGTTTGATTTATTTTATGATTTTTATTAATTATTTTAAAAACTTATAAAATATATTAAATAAGAATTTATGTATAAATTTTTAGTTTTTTAAATAAACTATTACAAAGAAGCTATAGTACATAAATGTATTGTGCTGAAGTCATGTTTAATACTACCCAATATTAAAAAATGTCTTAAAACAACAACAATAGTATTAGAGACATACATATTTACCTAGATTTAGAGAAGTTAGATAGAAATAAATAAATATAAATAAATTTGATAATATCTTATAGAGAAGCTTCATAGATACAAATTTGACTTTATATATTTTTTTAAGTGATAAGTATGTTGAAAACTTGGCTTATAAGTTTCCCATGTGTTACACATGTTGATTACTTGTGGTAGAAATTTGCCATGTAGCACACATGTGAAACTTGTCTTGAAAGTTGGACATGTATTGGAGGTCCTAAAGAACGTTGCTACATAGCTTCTAATTAGATAGTTTATATGGGGACAAGAGTAAAGTTTTTTTTCACTCTTGTCAATGCCTTTCTTATTCTTAATCTTATTTCAAGAAATATTAGTCTTCTTGTCTTTGGCAATAGTTATTCTTGTTTTAATACTATACTATCTTTTGAGTAAATATGTGCTCTTTTCAAGTGACACAAGAGTGTATTGATATTTTGGTTGTTTGTGATTTGTGTCCTGGACAAATAATTCATAAAACAATATTAGTAATGCAACTATAAATCAATTTTTATTCAAATACTTGTGTAATTTGAATATTTTCTTTAGATCTTAAAATTCATATAGAAATAAATACTAACTTATAATTGCATTGTAAATAAATAAGAGAACCAAAAATTAATAACTTTACTTCAAACATGATATATATATTATTTTTAATTTATTAAAAATCAGACAATCTACATGAATTAAAAAAACAAAATCCAAAAGATTGAGTAAAAGTGTCGAATATTTGCACAAAATAAAATAAAAAAAAACAAAACAAAATTCCAACTATATAAATATATAAAAATAATATTATAAATTGGACAAGTTATTTTTTAAATTATATTTTAGAAATAATATATATATATATATATATATATATGTATGTATATAATAGATAAATTATACCTTACTGTAATATTTTATTTTTTATTTTATTTATAAAAAAATAAAAGGATAAAATAAATTAAGCATTAAAATTTTACATGTTTATATATCAAATAAAGACTAATTTATTTTCTTGCAAAAATCTCAATAGTATGATTGTAATAAATAAAAAAATTGATATATATATATATATATATATATTAATAGAAGAATAAAATAAAAATATTTTTTTATTAAGAAAATTAGTTATAAAATAAAATTAGGTAACAAAAATTATAACTTATTTTGAATTTTAAAAGAACATATTAGATATATGGTGTTGCTAATGCTACCATAGTTTTTGCTATTATTACCACAACCTATTATTATTAAATTTTAAAATATTTTTTTATTAAAATTTAATTAATATTCATATAATTTTTATTTTTTTTAAAGTTCTAACATGAATTTTTGTTGGAATTAAAAATATGAAAAACAATATGTCTAGTAGATAGCAGATTGCAATTGCAATAATAAAAACTATTTTGGAATGTGGTAGATGGCAAATTGTGGTAGAATTAGAAATATTATATTATATATATATATATATATATATATATATATAACCATGTTTATAATATTAAAAAAATGAATCAAAAAATAATTATGGAATGATATTGAAGTTTGTTATATTTTTAAAATATTATAAATTAAGTGTTTATATATACATATATATATATATAGTATTGATGCTTTGATTGACATATTTAAAATTTAAATAATTTAATAAATCACAATGCAATAACTTATAATATACGCTTTAGTTCAATATATCTAAGATGTTGGTAGAAGTCATTGTAGACATCAATTTCAACATGTGGTTTGATTGAAACTAATATGATTGCAAAGCTTGTAAATAAATTAAACTTACGTTACAGTTTTTAAATAAACATGCTATTTTGGATCACGTTGAAGTTATTAGAAGTAAGTATTTAAATCACATTATATTTACAATCATCAAAACTTATGTGAAATTACTTTGCAGTGACCATTTTTTAGATCAGTACTAAATAGACTTTGACGAAAACTATATTAGAATTTTTTATCACAAAATTAAAAGAATTCAGTTTTACACTGTAAACTCAAAAGATTATATCTATCAATAGTTTGGAAGTATTCCACATTAAAGAAGAATTAAAAATTTTACCGTTCAATCTTACCAAGGAGGATAATAATTTTAGTTGAATGATATTAATTCTATAAAATTTTTCATTATTGAATATCAATGATAAAAATATGAAGTTATTTTTTTTTATTTTTTTTATTTCTGCACAATAATACAAGAAAATTTTGCAAGCTTTTTAATCATGTTAGCTGTTTTCATACTTTCCTGTAGCTTACGAGGCCTTACTATAAAATATTTTTAAAAACATTGTTCATTTGAAAATTATATGAAAATTATATTAAGTTCAAAAACATGTTTAAAAAATTCCACAATTGTACAAAGTATAAGAAATAAGGAGAGACTTGAATATCAAACAACACAAATTATTTTATTATTATTATTTTATAATTTTTTATTTATAGTTACATATAGTTACATTATTTTTACCGAAAATTCATCACCTTTTTTTTATTCATAAAATCCTCAATATATCAATAGTGTATCATATTATACAAATATTTTATCATTGAGGCTATGATCACTAGATTATACCAAACTGGTAGTAAAGACTGTGGCAAAAGCAACAAAGTTTAAGCTAAAAAAGCATCATACCAACATGTACATCCAGCTCAAAAAGATCATATTTGTGCTACATCTCAAATTAGGATTTAACAACAAAAATTTAATTTAATCAAACAACATTGTCTAATACATGTTGCAATTGAATTATGGCTATACAACCAACATGTAAGAATTATCACAACAAATGTGAGGTAACAATTTAAATTTCTTTGTAATTATGGAATAAATAACACGTTTCCATTCTAGTTGATGAAGTCAATGAATTCTCTACACTAACTGAAAAGCTATGCTAGTTTTCAAAAACATATCTTATTCTAGTAATATACTACCAACATGAATCTCTATACTTAAGTAAACTAACCAAAGACATGTTGATAATATTCACTAGTGTGATCAAAATTAATATTTTAAAGCACTGCCAATCTTTGTTGGAGTTGTAAACTTGGGGTATCTTATTGAAAAAAATTATATAAAGTAATAGGTCTCTTTACTTTACCATGTTTGGTTGGATAGTTAACCAATTGATGAAGGGGAATGTTAAATAGACCCAAGTTTTTACTAAATCGACCCAACCATCTTAACCATCATGAAAAAAAAAATAACAACATTTAAATTCATTTCCCCAATATTGGATCTCCAACCAATAAAAAACCAACCACATTGATCATGATTACCATATTCTTCATCAAGGGTGGGTCTATTTAACATTCCCCTTGATTAATAGTTTAACTAACTAACAAATTGATCAATTAGCTAACTAACAAGTTTACTTACCAATTGTTACGACTAAATTGGTTCACCACTTTATCCACCTGGCGAGATTATTTAACCAAAAACTGGACGGTGGACATACACAATTACAATAAAAGCATTCCTCCTCTCCCCCCAAATATGATATTTTCCCCAAATAAGAACAATATCACGCGTGAATCCCGTTGATTTTTTGAATAACTTGGAAATTAAAACATGTGCACCATAACCCTGCTTTCCGGCGCTCCGTGGAGAAATAACAGAAATACAGGAAGGCTCCTGGTTCACCGGTTAGTTGCACGCGCAATCTCAAAACATTGCGAGCAGACCAATTTTCCAGGACCCACCAGACCAAGTGGCCGAAAAGGATGCAGACAGCACGCTCGAAGCTGTGAATAATTTGTAGTGCTTTGCGTGTGGACCAGGCTTCGATTCGCTGAACCACCAGCAGCAGCCACTTGGATCCTGACCCTGTGCGTCCAATCCCCAATTCCTCCCAGTCTCTTTTGGTGAGCTTCGTTGCGACTCGATGAACAGCCATTTTTCGCCACAGAGAGTCCGGGCACGCCCTGAACGCCAGTGTCGATTCGCCGTGAAAACGCAACCCCTTTCTGAAAACAACAAGAGACCCTGCAAATCCACAAGCTCGTTGGAACACCACAAAATGTTTGTGGTGATAGGGGAGTGTGTTTCCAACCCGACCTCCTGGTTAGCAATTATTGGCAGCGGCAATGCAGGATAGCTTCGAGTGTGCTGCTTTCTTCGCACCTCTGAACTGGGAGGGCACATGGCAGCCCTCTGCAGTGTGAGGATTTCTGACCAGCTCCAGAAACTTAATCATACCTTTGGCGCCCATCAACTGTTTTCGCCAACGATTTCGGACGTCGTAAATGTGCACAAAACAAAGCATAAAAGCCGTTCAAACCCCACGCAGAGAATAGAGTGGGTGTGGAGGGGTGTTGGGCGGGAACGAGAGAGCGTGCCTGGGGAACAGCGTTCCCATCCAAAATCGAACCAGTCTGAATTATTGATTCCAGGGCACCTTTGCGACGCGACGCCAGCCAACATCTTCATCCAAATAATAGACGGATGTCGTCTATTTTTATCATCCACCCAAGGTTTCTCACATCCATTTGAAAGAATGAATGGTAACGAAGATAATTAAAAATACATTATTATGGTGGAACTATCCACAAATGTGTTGGCGTGAAGAATACGGGCATCGACTTGGCGAGACTGTTGACCCTGAAAACAGGGTTGCCCGGCTTGAGGGGGCGGGGGCGGAGGGGAAAGCCAGCGACCCGCGCTAACGAGGGGTTGCGGAGCACTATAAACGGCCGCTCTGCTGCCAATCAACTCGCTTTGGTGGTCTTCTCTCTCTTTAGTACAGGGTTGCTGGGCATACCCACCCTCTGCTCCCTCTTCCTCTCCGTAGTTTGGAGATTTTCTGTAAGCGCATTAGGCGAACGTCTTGGGAGATTTTCTTGAGGAGCTCCTGTGCAGAAGATTTTGAGTACATAGTGGAAGAGTTCTAGTTTGGAGCAGTCCATCGTGTGGCGCTTCTGATCGGGGTCTCTGCCAGGCGTTTGCTGTGCGGGAGGTATCGAGCCTTGATTAGTGTGTACAAGTAGATTAACGGTGTTTGAGATAGCTGGCATCTGATTAATTCTCGAATTCGTGTGTGTTTGCCCGAGCGTTCCAGTCAGCGTATCAGTAGTAATTTTACGGACATGGAGCACCATTTGGACCTGACAGTCACTTGAGTTCCTCTCGACGCATTTGAGCTCCGTTTGGTATCACCTTTGTTTCTTGCCTGGTAGGCACACATCCTTGCCTTGTCTACTTGTTCCTGGCAGTGTTTAATGGTGATGCTTAGTTGTTACAGCTGGACAGTATTTTCTCTGTGATTCTAGAGGTTCTGGTACTTCAGTAAGACTTAATAGTATCATGATGACACTTATTGTGCAGGTAGTTGGAGCGGCACCATGAATGCTTCCAAACTCCTCAAGGCTGTTCTACGGCCGCGGTCCATTCAGACCAATAGTGGCAGGGGGCCCGCTGTTTCAGATGGACCGTCTCCAAGACGATCGTTGTCTCCTGACAGCCGTCTACCCAAGGATTTTACATCGAAGAGGTCATCTTCACCTGCGAAGATGACGTGCATGTGCTCCCCGACAAATCATCCTGGATCTTTCCGTTGCAGGTTTCATCGTGCCCGAAAGCAGAGTGAAGTCGTTGCATTGCCAACTTCTCCCAGAAGGAAGTCTTCAGTGAGGGATTCTGACATTCTCAGTGAGGTGAATCGCACGCTTCCTGGCATGCTTCCTACGACCTGCAGGACTACCCCTGTCCGTTGCAGCAGACTGAAGAACATGAGCTTCGGAAGCGGTCTTGAAGAAGAGGAATCTGTTGCTCTCTCCTTTCAAAGGTATGCACAAACCATCGTCGCTGTTGCATACGAGTGGTTAAGTTTCCAATAGTAAATATGTCATTCGGGGTTACGGTCCTGATTTGTCGTCTTTTTGGTCCGCAGAGAGTATATGGGGGATATAGAGGGTTCAATGCTCAAAGGATTCACCGCATCAGCTCATCACAAGTCAAATCGTTCGCCTCCACGAACCGACAACAATCTTTCAAGGGAGCTTCCCACTATTTTTTGTCAGAGTACTTCGAAGAAGGCTTTGGAAGCTTTCGACCGCAACATGACGAGGATGTATCTGTGAATAATCATACGTGTAGATGTTCATTTTGTAATATGTTATTGAAATTTTGTATAACGAGTTAGCTACTAGTGCCCATCGCCCTGGTGCGATACTAAAACGGTGAAGTCCATAAGCGTTTCATGGGAGGAACATGGCACTAAGCGGGGAATTGTATAGGTTGAAGAGAGGGTTCGGAAAACAGGCGGTATTAGAACCTTAAGTCCAGGAATCGACGTATTTGTAGAAGGTTGCCTTGGACCATACACTGAGTTTATCTATATCTGGTAAGGACGAGTAGTTTCTTTGTGTGCACGTACGAGAGCATTATACATCGTTGAGCATTTCTTTGCTCTTCTGCATCCCAAACGTGCCCAGTACTGTGTTCCGTGGCACACACGCCGACTCTTGTTGGCCGTAACTTGTTATGTTGCCTTGCAGATTGACTGTTACATGGCGTTGGAACAAGTGCATTGGGAATCAGTTGTATGTACTGTCGAGATGCATGGTGGCTCAATCTTTACTCTCCTGAGCACTTACTCAGACGCCCTGTGTTTCGTCAGCACGAGATGTTCCATCGCTATCGTTCTCGCCAATCACAAGAGCATACCGTTGCAAGGTTTCTCATGGTTCTTAGCACTCTCACCTCACTTCAACTTCTCGGACTCCCCCACTATGTGCACCCGGTCGTCTTATTGTCTGTAAGACAATCTTTGTGATCCGTCACTACTTGATGTTGTGCATGTTCAAAGGATCTTAATGTTGTCATCATATAGGATTGATGATTGTGATAGTCTGTTATGTGGGATGTTCCTTGGTTACTATCTGTTTCTGTACTTCCTGTCATCTCATGCACATTTTTGAACATTTGTATTGATTCTTGTTACTCTGATGTTGCAGGTGTGTATTGGTTCACAATAGTATCCCAATTGGTGCGCGTGGATATATTCTTCGAATACTTTATAATCCTTGGTTGATTTGAACTGTTTTGTTGCCGTTGCAAACTCTGGTAACCTCCATCACATCTTTCAACTTCTTTGATGTGCGTAGCTTCATATCATAACCATCTGATTAATTGCCACCTTCTGCTTAGTGGACGTAATGCGTACAAAATGGATGTTGATTTTGTAGACAATGTCTAATCCCTGCTGTTCGTCCCTTCCTTTCGAAGCATCATTGGTTTTGACCTCGTGTCTGATACAGGTTCCTGAAGGAGGATGTGGATGACTTCTCGCCGGTCATGCATCCTTAGATGTTTCAAATCGATTTGTGATGAGGAAACATTCAGTTATATCGAGGAGAGACGTACTGAATGTTTTTACGAGGCCCTCCACCAGATCAGATTCAGGTTTGTTTAGAAGATTCCTGTATCTCAGATCGGGAGGATTATAATCCAATGAAACTATCACAGGTATGAGAACTCTAAATTGAATAAACGGGACCGCTGACATATGAGCTGAATATGTCCCATGCAACTTAATAATCTCTAAGACTCTGAAGATAAGCACAATTCAACCTCGGTCGAATAAAACACAGCCGATAACTAAGTACTAAATGTGAAGAAATGCTTCACAATAACAAAGAAGAAATTGTTATTTAAACACAACTACACTAAAACTGGAATTACTTCACATATACAATACTGTGGTAATACCCAACGGAAGAATTGTCGGGTGAGGCCTTAAAGAACTAATTGCAAACTCCAAAAACAGTTCCCTTGAAGAAAGTAAAGTGTAAAATGAAGCACTCCCTATGACAAAAGAATCATACGTGCTAAACGAAATGGACGAAAGAAACAGGTCATTCTGTTTGAGCCATGAAGTCACAACGGTGCACTCTAGACTGCAGAAAAACAAGAACCAGTGCTGCATGGGTCCGAGTAATAGGCAGTCTCCTGCAAAAGAAATATTCATCGGATATGTGGTCTGGTGGGGAGGTGACAGAATCTACAGAAGGAGATGCCATTTTGCAGCAAAAATTGCTGGACCCAGTCTGCTTTCCATAGGAGGGCAGCAATCCCTGCTTGTTTATCACTTTCTTCCCTGCCTGAATACCTTTTCAGAATACAATGGATACACCCAAACATACATTTATGCACAGGACCCAACTAGGGATATACCCACAAATTGCTCGGGACACACCCCTCTGACGAAAAGTGTCCAACCCTCAATTTCACAAGAAATCCCGTATTATGCCCTGTTGCTATTCCCGCTGCTAAAACCACTGCATTTTTTGCCTCCGTTTTGTGGCAATTCTCGCCAAACAAATTTTCACTATTGCATGCATTTCCTGCACCATCGGATAAACAGTATTGGACATCTGTTGGAAACCACCACATCACCACCCGATTTGGAGACGTTCACCATCTAGGAGACCCGCACCAAAACTGCCAACACTTTTCTTTGGGGTTTTAGGATGCCTTCAGAATCACCAGTTGTTGCAACAAGTCTTTCCTCCTAGGGATGACACAGAAAGGGCTTTCAACTAGTTTGCAACTTTGCAAGGCTACGCCATCTCTACAAAATGATCAAAGAAAAATTCCAAAACTCGACTCCAAAAAATGTACTACCAGTGCAATAGATGGACATACTGAAACCTTCATAAGTTGATTGAAGGCCAAAGGAAATGAAAGATTTCCGATTCTACCTGTGACTGTCCGTTCAAAGTGATCGCTTATGAGAAAGCTGATGGTAAGGGGGAGATTTTAGTTTCCCTAACAAACCACAACTATGAGCCTTCATCCCATGCATCAAGTCACATTGTACATCAACATTTTATCAAAGAGCAAGAGACTGTCATCCATGCAATGCTTGAATCAAGCATTTTGATCAAGAACATTCTCACTATGTTCCAAGAGGAAGATAACAACATCAACATCACAACCAAAAAACTTTACAACAGCATGTAGAAGATAACAAAGAACAAATGGACAAGAGGACTTTGCTTGATGTGTAGATTGATGTTTTCATGAAAAAAAACTACAAGATCAAATACAAGATGTATGCTGAAGAAATGATCACTAATCTTCTTTTTTTGCCCATCCCAAATTGATGGACCTTGTATGCATCAATCATCAAGTCATCTTCATTGTGTACTGCATTAACATCTACAACTTGCCAATGTTTCATGTTGTTAGATCCATTGTGTTCAATACCATGTTTTTTTACTATGTATGTCTTTATGAGAAGCAAAGAGATGACACAATTCCAAACTACAATAGAATACCTTTGTGATTTGTTTCATGCAGAGAAACTTCTAAACCTATTTGTTGTTGGTTGTAAACATGCTTTGTTCTTTGTCTTAGAAACCACGTTTTGACATGCTGTTATGTGGCATGATTTGTAATCTGGGAATACACAAGGTATCTAATTGTAGAGAGTTTAGCTTTGGCTTATATATGATGTCTTAGCTCCCAAAAACTCCTTTATTTGCACAAAAGTTCAAAATATAACAAAACCCTTTAAAATATTTTCTTCCGATAAAAGATATTTTTATCCTAAACTTTAAAAATTCATATCTCTTGATCCAACCAGTTAGTTTTTCTAAAACTTGTGTTTGACATAGATTCTATCCTTGAGCTTTACCACAAAACAAATGAACCGTAAATCTATTATTGATCTTCTGGCATCTAAGAAATCCTAACAGATGCTCTAAACCCTAATCTACAAGCACCTGAAAACTATTTTTCTTATATTTCAAAAACCCAGAATCCAATTGCCACTAAACTTGTATACAAATTTTGATTACATGAAAATACACATTCTTGGAAATTTTTAGTCAAAATCTTGTCAAATTGCACAAGATATAGTTCAAAACACAACCACTAGCAATTCGAGTCACTTATTACCCTTAGATTTACAAGCACTGACTTCAATCTCCAATATCTCCTTTATTTAAACTTGCAATTTATCAAAAAGTTGCCAAAAGTGTAATAGAAAGAATTCTCTCTGCAACTCCAGTCACTAATCCTCTATTGCTTTCCGTATACTTGCGTTATACCCAAAAGAGTGATAGTAGGTACAAAATCGACACCTCGACTTGGAGCGCCTATATCTCCTTCATAAAAACTCCAAATGACTCAAAATTTGCACCAAAATCATAGCAAAAATTCTAAACTTGCTGATCCTAGCCTACAAAGGTCGAATGCCCCTGAAAGACTAACCCTAATCTCTAATATGGCCTCGGGCAGCCTCCTTGAAGTCCATTGGTCATGATTTTTGACCAATAGGAATGAAGATTTATATCATCCATCTCCATTCATTCATATGGGTGCCTTAACTACCTTTTTTTGCTACCAAAACCCCTCTTCGATCCCTTTTCATATAAGATTTACATATTATATGCCTTAAACACCAAATAAAAGAACCAAAATAAGACTTTAAGGATCACCAATATCTTACAAAGGTGACTCTAAATATTTAAAAGTTACTACTAATAAGATCAACTTCAAAGTCACTATCAAAAGAAAATAAAGTTATATAAATTCTAATAGAAGCCCTTTTAAACAACTTCTTTTTGAAATAGTAATCTATCCATATCTTATAACCAACAAAATCCACCAACATGGTTCTCACCATATTGTCTAGTATATTGTGTATTAAATATATAAATACATTATTTTCACATGGTAGCCAAACCACAACATGACAATGCATCTATTTTACTTTGAGTATAATGCAACAAGAATAATATTGTTAAAAATTGCAAGCAATATTTCAATAATATGGATATTTGAAATTTTTGTATGAAGGAATGGCATACAATATGGTGCTTGGTCTAACAGATTTTGTTTATTATTTTTTTTCTAAGATCTTTATTGATGGGCACTAATATACTTTTTTATATATAATGTATGCTAAATTCAAAGGATTTTTTTATCAAATTATGGACCACATTTAAGACAAAATACTAGCCTAAAACAATACGCATAAAAGTAGTTTGGTACCTTATTAATACTTAGATTGATTCTTTCTAAGGAAAAATTCTTGTAGCATGGATGAACCACCTCTATTATTTTGGACATGTTGTTACTTCTTATAGCAAAAGTGCATGTACTAGGTTGAAAACATATTTAATAACAAGCATACTTAATTTGTTATTGTGTTGTAAATACATTGATTAGTGAATCAACAACTACTTATATAACAACACTACTACCCTAATATACGAGAGGAAGAACTTTATGCTCTTTTATTTGGAAATGCCAAAAGGAGAGATTTTTCATAATGTTTTGGCATTTTTCCTTTTGGCATTTTTTCTTTTTGGCGAGAAAGTTTTTCATTTTGGGCTTTTAAAGATCAAAAAATAAACAAGTTGATTTTTTTTTCTTAAATATTCTTTAAGATTGGATGTAGTATGGCACATTTTGATCCACATGATGTCAAATTTTCAATTGTATATCATAAGGCACCCAATGCAACCAAACAATAAACCTTGTCTATAAATCTTGGCAACAATTTGGAACATGATATGCTCTCATACTCTCCAAAACCTAATCTTTGCTAATCAAAGGCTTAAGTTATTGGACTTTGACTCACATTAGCATATTTAAGGAGTGTAACTCATGTGCCTTGAAGCAATTGAAAATCTAAAAGCATCATTTCAATTATGTTTGAAGCAATTACAAACAACTTTACAACCTTCCTCAATGACTATCAAGAAGCTACACTTCAAGGGTTGCATAGATTATTTTATTGAGTGCCACAAGCAATTAAGGAGTCAAAAGTTGTGAGGACAAAGGGACATCTACATAAAGATGCTTCTACTTGGCGAGATCTATTAAACTTTGAATACTTGGAAGATCATCTAAATCAAAAAAAAAAAAAAAGAAGTAAAAATTTGTGGTGCTTGTAGTCAAACTAAGCACTACAAGAACTCAAAAATTTGTTCAACTCAGAAAGTTGGAGGGCAGTAGGTAGCATTACCAAAAAAAACATCTAATATTATTATTTAATGGTATTGACAATCCATGCAATATTATTGCTGCCTTTTCCAAGATATCAACTCACTGCTCTTGTACAAGAACTACATGCAGAGATTGTGGTGCCAAGATTTAGATAGAGAACACAAAATGGTAGAAAAAAAAATACAACAGTTTTTGAGACAAAACTTGTAGCAATAATAGTGGCAAGGTGTTATAGGTAGAATTATCACAAAATAAGAAGGTTGGACACTTTTTGTCAAAGGGGTGTGTTCTGAGCAATTTGAGGGTGTGTCTATAATTGGGTTCTTATGCAAATGCATTGCATAGAACAACATTGTACTGTCAACATTGAAACCTTTTCAATATCCAAAATCAATAAAAAAAAAGGTGAAATAATTTGAGTTTAACATTGTGTGGTCTACAATAATAATAATAATGGAACTAAGAATTTGGGTTTATTAATAGTATAGATCAGGTATGTACACTAATATTAGCAGTTTATTAGCATGTTATCACACATGTACATGTGTGTGTTGGAAATCTAAATGTTTAAACTTGAAAAAAATAAGTTTGGAAAATACAAATAAAAAGGATAAAAAGAATTTTAAAAATCATAATATATCGATGGAATAAAAAAAAAAAAAAAAAAGTCAAAATATAAGTTTAAAAAATTCTTTAATATTTAATATTTTTTTAACAAATAATTTTTTTTAATAGATATTCATTTATATTATTTACTTATTTTTGTTCATGAAGTGATAATTTCAAGGTACTGAAGATGTAATGGAAATTTTGCAAAATGGATTGAGTATAAAATTACAAAAAAATAAAACTTTATGATAAAACTAATATTTTGAACCATCAATTGTTCAAAAAATATATATTTATAATTCTTTTTAGTTGTAAATAATCATGTAAAATATAATAAAAAATGTTAAAGAAATAAAGGTCAAATTAAAGATGAAGAAGGGACATGAAATTTATGCTTATTTATTTTATCTAACCACAGGTATGTAGAGTTAGAAAATGGTTAATTTTGTATATGTATTAATTTATTCATTTTTTTATTGGATCATAAGTGATTGACTTTTATTCAATGTTGACATTAATGCATAAAAGAGTATTCTTGTAACAGCTATTACATTGTTTTTGAAGCTACTTTAAACCGTAATATATGACTAGAGTTTGCTCTTACTTGATTTGATTGAGAAAATCAATAGAATCTAAGATGCATATTTAGTTATATTTTTTAGTTTACGTGTAAAATAAACTCAGAAATTACATACTTACCATATATTAATCACGTTCAATTATGCTTTTAAAGTATAAATAGGAGTTCAATCAAATTTAAAATATGTAATTTAGAACAATATTATGTTGATTTATGTACAATGATTGGTGTCAATGTTGTTTTTCTCAAAGATGTTAAAGATGAAAATCATTGTATACTAGATTCATTTATTTTAATTTTTTAAAAAAAACACTACATTTATTTTTCTTTATTTCTTAGTCAGATCAGTACAAAAAGAAGGAAAAGAGGATGGTGGATCATAAAGAAGCATTTTATTCTATTGGAATTATTCTGAACAGAATTTTAATTGTGGGGAGAAAGATTTGGAAGATGCTTTGTGATTGACTGAGGTTTTGCAGATGGTGATAAATGCATTGTTTGTTTAAATAAGTATATATACATACTTTTATATAAATAAGTATATATACATACTTTTATTTTTTTAATTCTTGTACATAAAAATCTAAGGTCTAAGTAAAATTAAAAATTTAAATTTAAGAAAATTAAAAAGAATAGAAAAAATCTAATCTACATAAACAAGTTAGAAACAACAGGTTTTATTGATATTAATATCTATAACATCAATGAAGTTATGAAATGACTTGTTTGCTACAATGTTTATTTAAAAATTAATTGCAAAATTAATTTTAAAATTTACAATGTGTCATGTGCTTTAAAGAATTTCTATAATAAATTAATAAATAATTTTTATACAATGGCTAATAAAAATATTGAGCCAAAATTTTACAATAAATTTAACTGTTTGCTTTTATTGTAAACATTTATTTATTTGGTCATATACTTTTATAGTTTAAATTGCACAACAACAAAAAATGATGTATTGTATTCAAAAAGATTTCTATAATGGGTTTACATGGATGCCCAAAGAAAAATAAGCAGTTGTCAACACAATCAAATGTAAAACAAGCAACAACACACAAAGAACCATACAAATTCAATTTTTGACTACTACATAACTTTCATAGAGCATAGTTATGGGTGCAAAAATCTCAAAAATTTACAAGAAACACCAAAAAATAAAATAAAATAAAATCAATATAGTAACAAATGAAATAAATAAATAAATAAATAAAATCCAATTTAATAATGTCATGACTAAAACACTTCAAGTCACATTATTGTATCAAAGCAGGTTAACAAAATGTATGATAAATATACAAACAAAACCAAACATGATTAAGAAAATAAAAATTAGTTTGGAATTCAATTGACAATACTTAGTTAGTTAACAAGTTCAACACTTGGCTTGAATGCTCCACATGGTGGAGACTCTACACAGTTTTCATTGCAATTGCATACTTTGCAGTCAAACATCAGATTGGTCTTTGAACCCACAACTCACTCATTTGTTTCTTTTCACTTGGTGGGGACCTCAAGTTTCATGAGCTTTCAGTGCCCAAATCATCTTTTGTGCAGTGCAATATTGCAAGTCAGAAACACTGACAATTAATGTTGAGTTCAAGTAGACATAAACTGAACCTTGGAAGCAGATGAATTAGAAGAAGAAGTTTTTTTTAAAAGCAAATTAATTTTGGATTAGGGCTAATTCTTTCTCCGTAGTTGTGTCTTTGTATAGCTCTTAAGAAGACTAATCCTGGGGCGTAAGCAAGACCATGAACTCCATTGCAGGCTCCACATTCTAGTGAAACTCACAAATGGGTTCTTGCAACATGCAACCTTCAAGACAATAAACTCACTTTTATTTATTTATTTATTTATTTATTTATTTATTTTATATGTTTAATTTCTTCATTTTTTTAATGCTTTATTGCTTCACTTTGACAGGCTATGGTTAAAAACTCTTATAATAATCCTCCATTTGGTGAAGGCAAAAGTCTTTTTTCAAAAGCTTTGCTTTTTGGAAATAATATCAAGTGAGAAGAGACTATTGCATGGACAAAATAATTCTTTTATTGTGATTCCAAGTATGGAAATTTATACCTTGATAATTAAAACCATATAAATATAGCATAGATGTTTTTTTTATAATTGTAATAAATATTTTTGGCATTTTTTTACTTAATACAACATTATTTATGTCATGTAGGAAAAAAAAAAAAATACATTCCACCTCATCTTAAGATATTTAAGTCGATTTTTCTAAAGTATGAAACCAACTAAGAAAGACTTTTAAATTTTAATCAGTTGTAAGCTTTCTAGTTTAAAGCTTTTTTCTTTTACCACCTAAGTACAAAGACCTCTTAAAAATTGTAAGTTTGACCTATTGTCATAAACAATAAAAAAATATGTGAAAAAACATGCTATCCAATTTATTTGATAAAGATTAGTAATAAAATTTACCATTAAAGATTATGCAAGATATATTCTATACTTAAATAAAATTGTAATTAATTATAATTAAATTGCATATATGCACTCACATACATATATACTTTAGGTTTTAAGATAAATTACAAACTAAAGTAATTGATGTATAGTTTAAAATTAATTTGAAAAGAATTTGTAATTATAAAAAATAGAAGTTTTCATATTCATATTATGACACTGTATAATTTTTTTTAAAAAATAAGATAAGTTTAGAATTATGTATTAGTTGTAAATAAAAATTTAATTTATCCTTCTTCTCATTTTTAAAATTAAATTAAAATTTGAAGTTTAATACATCACTACTTTTCTAAAAACTTTATATTCTTTATATATATATATATATATATATATATATATATATATATATCAAAAATAAATTAGAGTGATAAATAACATTTGTTAGTTTTACCCTTACAGTAAATAATACCAAAATTAAAATCTTTTTTATTTTCTAGTGTTTGTATATCTTCATATCTTAAGTTTCTTTAAGTTCACTTTCATTTCCAAATGCCAATTGAAATGCAAGCAACCTATTCCATGATTTATATTTTTCTTGCTGACGTTGAGTATCAAAAAGATTGCTATTTCAATTTTTATTTTTTTATTTTATGGAGTAGACATACATTTACAAATACCACACTATTATGCCACTTTTATTACTTGCTACTATTCTTGGTTGAGACTCAATGTACTCAGAAGTTTTGCTGTTAATATGAGCATTTCTTTTACGTTTGTCCAAATAAATTTGATCGGTCTTTAAGCAATTCTAAAAGTCGCAACTGTTCTATTTATATATATATATATATATATATATATTAACTTATTATTATTATTTTTTTATTATTTTTTTATTCAATATATATATATATATTAACTTATTATTATTATTTTTTTATTATTTTTTTATTCAATATATATATATATATATATATATATATTTTTTTTATAAATTAAATGTTTTAAGTACATTTAAAGATACTTAAACACAACACCTTCACTCATGTACATTTTAAACTTTAACATTGGTAGTCATCACCCACTTGTTTGTTGTATTTTCCAATGGGTTGGAATCTTTTCACACCCCAATTTCAATTATCCGTCTTTTTCAATAAATCCAAGATTGGATCGTTTTTTTTTTATGGAAGCTCCAAAAATATTTCACAAAGTAGTTTGATAGACATGAAAATGACTCCGGTACATTTTTTTAGATAGGAAAACGTTGAAAGTTAAATTATATTTTTTTATACATTAATAATCTTCAAGTAATATTCATCAATTTTACTGTGTTTATTTTCTCCAAAAGTCATGGCTTTTTCACAGACACACAAGAAATTGTCAGAGTAATATCTAGCAAAGAAGATTAAACACATTTTCACCAAAAAATAAAAAAATAAAAAAATAAGAATCCATGTTAATATATATTATTTCTTACTCAAATTCTCATTTAATATAATTTAATTCTCATATAACATAATATAATATAATTATTGCTCACTCAAATTTTACAGAACAACATCGCATTTGGTCTTAGAACCCAACTCACCAATTTTCTACTAAAGTTCCAGAAATAATAAAAGTAAAAGCTTGAAGGGTGAAAAAGCTCCAAGTCGACTTTTGTTATGTCACGCTGTTACAGCGATTGCAGAGGGAGCAGGCTATGGCGAGGAGAGGCCTGAGCTTGCTGCGAGGGGGATTCGCCGCGTTGGGTCCCAATCGTCATCGCTTCTGCTTCGACTCCGCTGCACTTGCGTCGCAGACCTTCTCGGGCACTCGCTCGACGTGCGATTTGGCTCTGTTTCGCGGGACTTTGGCTTTGACACAAGCTAAGAGGGCGATGGGGGAAGCGGTGGCCCACAACCAGCTCAAGCCTTTGCGTATTCTCTTCTGCGGGGATGAATTCCCTGCTGCGGAGTTTTACACTCGGAAGAATTTGCAACAATACCCACATCTTCATGTACGTTAGTCTTGTCGTTTCGCTGAATTTCTATGCATTTCCTTGCTTGAGTCCCTCGCAGTAAGGATGCCAATGCGAACGAGGCTTTCGACAGTGCTCTGCGTTTTCTCCCGTTTGGGAAATGGTTGGATCAAGTTTTTTTGTGTCTTTGATGACTGATTGTATGCTGCAAGATGGGTCGAGAGATTGAACGGGTTCGAGACAAGTAAGTTTTTTAGTACTTTGTGTTGAACTTGAAGTTGGGGAGAGTTCAATGTGAAGTGCCCTGGGATGAGATGTGTGTGCACGGCAGTTGGATTCTTGTCCCAGGACGTTAGTGGCTGATCGGATAGGAGATTATGACATCTGCGTACCTCGAATGATGCGTCTGGATGCCGAAGTGATTGCCCGCGCCAAGCAGTTGCAACTCATTGTGCAGTTTGGTGTTGGGCTCGAAGGTAGGCGACCTAATGCGCTCATACAAGCTTTACTTTCAATTTGTATGTTTTTTTGATGACGTGCGGATGTGGTGCAAGTTTAGCTGTAGTAAACGGTATGAGGAGGGTTTTGGGAGACATGGAAATGTTACGACTATGGCACTTCCTAATTTTTTTTTTCTAATTCTTTCTACAGGGGTGGATATCGAAGCTGCGACAAGAGCGGGTATTAAGGTGGCTAGAATTCCAAGTGTGAATACTGGAAATGCATTAGCTTGCGCCGAACATTGTATTTACATGATGCTAGGCCTCTTGCGGCACCAGGTATAAGCATGTTTCAGTGACTGCAATTGAGGATTATTCTCTATCATCATTTATGTCGCACTGGCTGATCTGGGCTTTGTCTTTTGAGTCCTCTTAGCCGTTGAGACGATACAGTAGCTAACTACATATTCAGCGTCCTTGCCTTCACAAACATTTAACGTTTAAAATTCAGCTTATGGACAGACATGGTACACAGAGCGGAGCCTTTGCTTGTGTATGTGTATACGTATAATTTCATGAAATTGACCCGGGAATTGTGGCAGAGAGTCATGGCGTCCTCTATTGCTGCAAAACGGTTAGGCGAACCTGCCGGCAGCACCTTGTACGGAAAAACTGTACGTAAGGTCCTTCATTTGTTCTAGTTGCTTAGTGGCTGATAATGTGACTCTTCGTTTTAGCCTGCAGTATGCAGATTTTCTCTCAACAATGGCAATATTAGTATATCATCTAATTGCATCCTCTTGGAATCACCACTTTCCTAAGGTGCTGCTGAAAGTTTTTCTTTTCGAGTTTCAGCCTGCCAAGCTCAGTGAAGCGATCAGATGGGTCGAATTTACTAGCCTTGGCAGAATATGACCCAACTAGCCATGTGTTTTTAAGGCTTTTTGAGCGTTGTTAATAGTGCTCTTCGTTTTCTATTCTGGGTGGTAGTAGATCTTAGTGTTGGCACTGTGTTCGAATTGTGGGAGTTTCGTATGTTAAGGCAACTTCTTGTGTGTGGTTTTATGTTTTTAAATTGACTTGAGATTTCATTTTTTATTTTAATTGAAATTTTAACGCTGTTGGGTTCTCTTTTCTAGATATTTATACTCGGATACGGTCATATTGGAAAAGAGTTGGCACTACGCTTGAGATATTTTGGTGTACATTTACTTGCTGTCCGACGATCTTGGACTAGTTTAAGAGGTATTTTTTATTTGGGGATGAACTTGTTTTAGAACTGCGCTCTGTGCTGTTAATTTTGACGACGCCAATTATTAAGGTGCGATTTCTGATTCTTTCAAAGAACTTTCTTGCTCTGATGTGCTTCGTCTGATAACAAACTAACTCATTGTGCTGTACATTGTAGGTTCGCAGAATGGAGCTCTTCCCAATACATCTGACGATGAGGATTTCGTAAATGAAAAAGGTGGTTCAGAGCGCATTCTCGAATTTGCCAGCCGTGCTGACATTGTTGTTACGTGTTGTACACTTAACCCTTCAACTGTGAGTTCATAATCATGTCTCATTATCCGCACACAGTTTTCTTGGTTGTGAAACTATAATATGGATGTATCCGATGGATATGAAGACTGGTTCGATATTGGTGTTTCATATCGGCATACCAGGTTCGAGCGCAGTCTTGATGTATAGGCATGTGTACCGAAAAATAATTCTCTATGAAGTTTAGAACCCATTTTATGACTCCATCATGCTACAATTTGCAGAAAGGGATAATTGATGCAACGTTTCTTTCAGCGATGAAGAAGGTACGTATTACTCTTTTTTTGATTGGTGTGTTCCCATAAACGATACCTTCGGTTATCAAATGAAAGCAGTATTGTTCAGGCATGCATAGCAAAACACAAGGTCTACGTTAACTACAGCGATTTTTATGAGGCATAACTGCTAGCATTTTTATGGATTTGTTGTTTTTAAAACTTGGTTGCAAACGGTTTTGTTTAAACTATTTGTTGTGTGATCTTGCTGTTGAGATCCATGCGTTGTTTGGTGTCAAGGTCTTTTTCTTTAGAGGCTAACACCATCACATGTGACAAAATTGGCATTGCAGGGAGCTTACGTAGTAAACATCGCACGAGGAGGCTTGCTTGATTACGATGCTGTCTTGGCTGGTATCGAATCCGGGCATCTGGGTGGACTAGCCATTGATGTTGCGTGGACAGAACCTTTTGATCCCACTGATCCAATCTTACAACATCCTAATGTTTTGATCACCCCTCATGTGGGTGGCGTTACTGATTTGTCTTATCAGGCCATGGGAAAGGTACGCATTCTAACCATTCTTTGATTCTCTTATAATGTTTTTATTTCATTTTTTCAATCGTTTTTCGCACCTAGTAGCGTAAATAAGAAGTGTTCAGCAGAATAGATCGTACTATAACCCTCGAGGTTTCTGTAGAGATGTTATTTTTCCTCCTGTTTGGTTCTGTAATCATATGTCAAGTTTAGGATAGAATCTGGCGACCAAGTTCTAAGACTTACGCTGGCTAATCTCGCGCAATGCATAACTTTTTTTTAAGTTCACTATTGGTCCTGTCTTCATCACATGTAGTGAGTTACAAAACCAAGTTAGCGTTTGACAGTTTTGCATTGAAATAGTCACGCTGTTGACTTGTAGCATTGAAGCAAAAGTTCTGATATACATGGTAGTGCTCAGTCGTTCGAAGTTTGATGCACAAAAGAACTACAGTTCGGAGGAAAATTTGGTTTCAAAGTTAGTCATCTATTGTAATGATAACATCTATGGACCATATCATTTGCTTCGCATCAGGTTTGTACCTCTATGTTTGACAGATACTTGGGGTAACAACGAAGCTGGGCTATGTGGATCCGTAAGATATATATATATATATATATATGGAAATAACACTGCTTGGTGCTTGTCTTACAGATTATCGCGGAGACTGCACATCAGCTTTCTGTTGGAATGCCCACGACTGGGATTGAAGTTGTGAATTAGTGGTATTAAAACTACATCTATGGACCTGCAAATGTGAGTGAACATATTTGTTGAAAAGTTTCTGGTATAAGTGACTTTGGAAGCGTGCGGGTGAGTTAGCATCCCTACTCCCCCTGAGTAGATTTGGACTTCTTCTGAAAAGATAATTGTTGCTGAGGTTGGCTATCCTTCTCTCTAACTTACATGTGTTTCTTTTTTCCCCATTCTTCCTATTTCATACCTCCTCTCATTTCTGCCATTCTCTAGCTTTTAAGTTTAACTCTCAAAGTCTCTTCTGCTCCTTTTGCCTCTCAAGGTTGCTGCCTACTGCTCTGGAACGTGATGGCATCTTTAAGGAAATTTCTGTGTTGTATTACCGTATAAAGATTTTAAAGCACCTGTACATTAGTTGTTTGAACCTTAAAAGAGTAAGTTTGTTATCATTTGCATTAACCCACACCAATTTCTAAATACCTAAATTCTGGTTGCTTGGGCTTTAAAAGTCTAAATGTGTTAACAATTGGTGTAGATCATTGAATTTATTTTCATAATTTTATATAAAAATTTATAAATTCTTTTGATTGTACAATGTTTGTGTTGAAAAAAAAAATCTACAAATATGTATCTATTTATACTTGCAAATGTGAAAATATAATGTTCTTGTTAATTAATCCTCCATAAACTAATAACCTCCAACAATCAATCATGATTTTGGAAACCAACTTTGGTTTATGGTGCATAATTAATAACTTTTGATTTCTACTATTTAATTGTTTTTTACTCAATTTTATGAATTAATAAAGGTATTTAATAGAGGCCTTATATATAAATGTGTAGAGCAAGGTCATGTAGTTGGTAGGGCTACATAATTAGATGAGGCAAGATCTCTTGCTTGCCATGTCAAAGGCAACTATCTTAAATTGTAGAGTCCTAGCAAAGATGATTTCTATCTTGTCTTCAATGTGCCACTTCTAATGATTAATATCCTTTGATAATTAATACCTTTGTTGCAAAAAATAATATTAATTAATAGGAAAAAATACTATTGCTTTTAAAATTGATTATTTTACTATATCAATATTTTTAATATTTTTACCATTCATATATGATTTATTTTTTAAAAAATTAATACTTTAAAATAAAATTATAATTGCAAGCTAATTAGAAAATATAACTAATATATATATATATATATATATATATATATATATATATACATACATGTTTGGTGTTTCATACAATATATGCATAAAATCTATAAAGACATATTTAAATTTACATTGTTATTTTTTAATGATAAATCTAAAAGATAGAAGAAATATTTTTTATATTAATTTAAATTAATTTTTTTAATTAATCAAGTAGAGGGAATTAATCTAATTTTAAATTTTAAATAAATTAATAAAGATGTATTTAAGTTTAATTTGATAATCATACTAAATTGTTGAGGTTTATTAAAATCTCTATACTTACATGTTTATAGAATACAAAGTAAAAAATTGATTTTTTGTCATCAAAAGAATATTTGAATTATAAAAAAATCAAAAAGTATTATATTCAATTGAAATTCTATAATACTTGAGATAGAATTTTATAATAGTAAAAAATGATTAATTACAAGTAAGTTCTTTTAAATAAACCAAATATTCAAGCATTGTCATGATTCTTGTAATGAATAATTTTCTCTTGGTTATATCTTTAATATTCAAATGTTGATCTTGGGTAATGCAACATAAAATTAAAAAAATAGGCATTGATTTGTTTACACTTCTAAAATATATATCTTGCTTATAATAAAACTATGTGACATCTTTGTATCGTCTTATTCCAAATTCTTTTATGTACTAGTATAATTTATTTAATATTACATAAAATTAAAATTATTTATCTTTATAATATATCAAATATTTTATATATATACATTTTATTTTATTTAAATTAGAACCATAGTTTTAAAAATATATATATCTCTAATATGTTTTAACTTTGGTTTTAGATATATAGTTTTTAAATAGACATATTTTGAGACTTCAAGAAAATACAATCACTTTTTATAATGTTACCATAAAAAAATACTATAAACATTCAAATTTTAAGAACTATGCATCGAATATATACACCTAGTATAGTTCTAATTACCATACTTACATGTAAAAGTTACTTTGTATGGACATAACGATTTGAATAAACATCTCAATATATTAAGAAATGTTCTTTAAATGTACAAATTTTAACACTAGTAAATTAGAACTATACTAGATTTCCATACAAAAAGTATATATTGACCAATTCTATATGGAATCAAATTTTATTCTAACATATAACATAACCATGTTACAACAAAATATAAGACACTTGTCATAATGTATGTTGTTGAAATTTTTTGTTATTACTTTTTAGAAAAGTAGTTTGTTTATTATGTCAAGCACATGGACTTAGAGTATTTACTAAGTAAACTACACATGTCAAGCCAAATAGTTTGTTGATAAAAAATTAAAAAAAAAAAAAAAATCTAACTCAAATATCTTCTATTCAATTCCACCTAATAATATAAAAATTGTTTCTTTTTTGGGACAATCTTATCATTCTATAGAATGAATAATTATAATTTATAAAACATACCAATACAACAAGTGTAAGGAAATAAGACAAAGAAATTGAGCTACTTGTAGTAGGTCAAGAACATGACCTTTTGAGATTTAATTAAATATTCTAAGAATAATACATGACATTTAATCATATGCAAATGTATTTAAATCTGAAACAAATGCTTCATTAACTAATAAGTTTTAATAGATTTTTAAATATATAAGTCTCATTCGTGTTTTAGATATTTTTAAAAATTTTAAATAAAGTAAAAAATAGAGTAAAAAATATATTCTATCAATTTGAATTATTTCATAAGGACTTGAAAAAAAAATCAAAAATCAAAAATCAACATTCAATTTTTTATTATTATTATAAACTAGATCATACATAAAATTCACATAAAATTCTACAATGGACTATCATCATTGTTTAGATAACCAAGAATTATTTAAAAAATGAAAAAAATAATAAAATAAAGACTGAAAAAGCAGAACTAACACTTGTCAAGATCATCACAACCAAAAGACAATCTTGCTTTCCACATAACTTTCTCCAGGTTTCGAAAGGACGACCACATGTCATGCTAGAGACAAAAATATAATTCACTTAGAAAAGTTCTTCTAAACATCCAAATTCGGAGAAAAGTACAACCCAACATGTCAAAATAACTAATGGCTATTTTGAACAAATCAACGAACCTAGGGGATGAAAGTTGGAATGAGTAAAACGCACCCTCGAGCCTTTTATTCATCCGCATGGTGCCAGCGCAGAGGCCCTGACTCTTCCGCCCAATAGAAACCCGCCAAGCTCTGCCCCTACCAAAAACTTCGACACTGCCCGTGACAGCCCAGCATCGTAGGACGCCGTCAGATCTTACTTCCATCTGACGGCGCTCACATGGAACCGGGCTATGCTCGCAACGAATGGGAACGCAAGTGCGATGAGTTCGCCACATTGCGCATCGCCCGTGCCCAAGCCACAGGGGCCAGACTTCAACATCGGCCCTGTCTATCTCCCGCTTTATCTCTGCCTCTGTCTTTATGTGTGTTTTGTGGCTCTTCCTTGGTGCTCTCCGTGTGCGTGTGTTTTTCCACGGTCGATTGCCGAGTTGCGTAGGAGGGGCGAGGGTAGTGAGTCAGTCAGTGTTCGGTCGCGGCAGTCGGACAAGATGAGAGAGATCCTGCACATTCAAGGCGGGCAGTGCGGAAACCAGATCGGAGCCAAGTTCTGGGAGGTGGTGTGCGAGGAGCACGGCATCGACCCCACCGGTACCTACAAGGGCCTCTCGGATTTGCAGCTCGAGCGCATCAATGTGTACTACAACGAGGCCAGCGGTGGCCGATACGTGCCCCGCGCGGTTTTGATGGATCTGGAGCCTGGAACCATGGACAGCGTGCGGTCCGGTCCTTACGGACAGATCTTCCGGCCTGATAACTTTGTGTTTGGACAGACGGGTGCGGGAAACAACTGGGCCAAGGGGCATTACACGGAGGGAGCTGAGCTGATTGATTCCGTGTTGGATGTGGTGCGAAAGGAGGCTGAGAGCTGCGACTGCTTGCAAGGTATGGCTGGATTGGGGAACTGGTTAAGTTTGAAGATACGGGGGTGCGGGTTGTTGTATTACTTGTTTCTATGGCCGTTGCGACGTGGATCGTGATAGGGGAATTTATATATATATATATATATATATATATATCGAAGGTTTACATGAGCTGAGGTTGTGGGTGTGTTATTTGGCAGGTTTTCAAGTATGTCACTCTTTGGGAGGAGGAACCGGATCGGGGATGGGAACATTGCTGATTTCGAAGATCCGTGAGGAGTATCCCGATAGGATGATGCTCACCTTTTCAGTGTTCCCGTCGCCGAAGGTGTCAGACACCGTGGTGGAGCCGTACAACGCGACTCTATCAGTGCATCAGTTGGTGGAGAATGCAGACGAGTGTATGGTGTTGGATAACGAGGCTCTATACGATATCTGCTTTAGGACGTTGAAGCTCATTACTCCGTCGTGTAAGTGTCCATGGGGTTGGTGGATGTTCCGTTTGTGTATTGAAGGAGGGGCTGCATGCTAGTAGCACGAACGGGATAGATGTTTGATTAGGAGGATGGGTTTGAGTTATGGTCGGGGTTGGGAGATTCCTTTTAGGGAGACGTTATGAAAGGAACTGACAGGTAACTGTAACGTGGTTGATTTGTGATGCAGTCGGAGACTTAAACCATTTGATTTCTGCGACAATGAGTGGTATTACTTGCTGCTTGCGTTTCCCGGGACAGCTGAACTCCGATCTGCGCAAGTTGGCGGTGAACTTGATCCCGTTCCCGCGTCTGCACTTTTTCATGGTTGGTTTTGCTCCCCTGACTTCGAGGGGATCGCAGCAGTACAGGTCGCTCACTGTTCCGGAGCTGACGCAGCAAATGTGGGACGCGAAGAACATGATGTGCGCGGCCGATCCCCGGCACGGAAGGTATTTGACGGCCTCTGCGATGTTCCGAGGGAAGATGTCAACCAAGGAAGTTGATGAGCAGATGATCAATGTGCAGAACAAGAACTCGTCATACTTCGTTGAATGGATTCCGAACAACGTGAAGTCGAGTGTGTGTGACATTCCTCCGACCGGGTTGAAGATGTCTTCGACCTTCATTGGTAACTCAACGTCCATCCAGGAGATGTTCAGGCGAGTGAGCGAACAATTCACTGCCATGTTTAGGAGGAAGGCTTTCTTGCATTGGTACACAGGCGAGGGCATGGACGAGATGGAGTTCACTGAAGCAGAGAGTAACATGAACGATTTGGTTTCGGAGTACCAGCAGTACCAGGATGCGAGCGCCGAGGAGGAGGGTGAGTATGAGGACGATTTGGAGGAGGCGTAGATGTAGTCAGGTGGTTTATGGTGTGAGGTCACTATCCTTTAGTGGTGAGCGAATCAAACAGGAGAGTCTGTTTGATGGCTTGCGGTGATTCGTGGGAGACTGAAACTTGTAGCAGGTTATTGAAATATTATGTATTCTGCAGTACGCATTGCGAGCGTAACCAATGATGGCTGTAGAGTGAAATGCCATTGTGGACTGTTACATTTGAGCATATGATACTTTAATACGTTTGTTACATTGATTGTGGATTTATCTAAAAAAATCATAAAGTGAACAAATGAAATCTCACTCCCACCTGCCTCCGTACTTTTCTGTACATAGCGTATCTGTCCAAAAGATAATAAGAGGGGGGTCAAACTTAGAAAATGGCAAAAACCAAATAAGTCTTATATCACTTGGAATCAAGGCAGATATCTGTAGTACTGCAGCTTTCAGATAACACATCCCTTATGGACCTGCCGATTTGCTTCTGAAATCTAACTTAAGTCTGAGAGTGCTGGCTTTGCCTAAGGAATGTTGCTGATTTGCTTCTGAAATCGAACTTTAATATGAAAAGTGCTTGTTGTTGTGCGGAGCCTAATTGACTCGCGATATTATGGGTTTTTTGGGCAGATCTCTCGGAAGAAAATTTTGTTCCAGGCTTTGGTTTAGCTTTGATTTGGGTTTTGTTTCTGCTTAACATCTCTGTGTTAAATGTTTTGACATTTTCTCCCTACATTCCCACCATGTCTGTTTTAGTTACATCTAAGGCATCTAAGATACACCTAATAGAAACTGTCTTTGCAAACATTGTGTCTTGGCTTGAAGATAGACAAGATTTTGAGAGCATTTATGGCATCTTAGGTGCAACGAAAATCAATAGTCCTCCCAAGACAAAGACGGTAGGCTTGACCATCCTCGTGCTTGACCGTCCTTGTGCAGGTGGTCAGCAACCTAAGCTGTGGATGACTCCACCATCACCACAAGGCCATGAGAGGTAGTCTTCACACTTACAAAAAGAACCTCACTAAAGCCTTGGAAAACTTACAAAAGTTTAATTACAATATACCCTTGAGCAAAAGCTCAACAAAGTTTGTGTTCATTTTGAAAGGATAAAGAAGTTGTTTGGAGAAGATCCAATCTGGGTGCCACTACAAGCAATGGACTCTTTAGTCTACTTTGACAAGAAGAGCTTTAAGAGCATGTAATAGTAAGTTTGAAGTAAAAGATAGAGTTCAAAGTACTCTTGGTCACTCTAGAAAGTTTTTTTGTAGGGAGATTGATCAAAGAACCAAATGTCATTTGAGCTTATGCGTGCCTTGAATTCATTTGTTAAATTGCTACCACTTGAGGAGATATTGACTAAGACATTGTCAAAACTTAGAGTGTATCTAAATGTATCATAATGGAAGGTGTCATCTTTATCCATGGCCAAACACAAAGGTAAGTGCAACATACTTCCTACCTTCCAAAGCAAAAGCATGTAATCTCAAAACAAGTTTTATCAAGCTTTCTTGGAGGTTGTGCTTGAAAAAGCCAAGACTATAAAGAAAGTAGAAGAGATGAAGTTGATTGTAGAGTATAAGAAGTTTACTTTTGAAAGGAAGAGGTAGGCAAAAGAAAGCAAAGACAGTGAGAAGAAAACCAAACTTATAGAAAATGAGTTTTTACGGAAGCAAGAGAATGAAAATACAAGATTATATTAAAAAAAAAAAAAAAAAATATGAGCAAGATTAGAAGTATTATATAATCCTTATTGCCTTGCAAAAAAAGATGATTATAAGAGAATCAAAATAATACTTGCATCTTTTATGCTAATTATTGTAATTGATAGGTGTTATGAACATGTAATAAGAAGATTTTAGAAATATTCTTATAAGATTCTATTAGGAATTCTATAAGATTTTAAAAAGATTTTAGAAAGTTCACTAAATATTTTAATAGATTTTAGAAAATTCTAAGATGATTAAATAAGTTGTTTGAGAAGTTTCGTAAGATTACTTCATCTTTAAGCAACATGAAAACTTTTCAAGGAACTTTCTAAAGTTGTTTCATCTTTAAGTAATATAAAAACTTTTTGAAAAACTTCTTAATACATAACATATATTAGAATCAATATTGGTGAAATTCTCAATCTCGACAATATATCTTTTAGAATTTTAGTTCATCTTTTATGGTGTTGATTTTATATGCATTTGATTTAATTAAGTTCTTGTAAACTTTCTTGTTGAAACTCTTTTGTTCAACTTCTTGTTCAATCTCTTGTATAGTATATCCATAATAGTTTGTCAAGACTACCATCTTATGAATACTAGAGTTTAATCCTTTTTAATAGAGAGTGGACTATTCCTCTTCTTGAAGGCATCTAAACACTTTAGAAGTTATAGAATATCCTCCTTTAAATTGATATTGTTTAGAAATTCCTTTTCTTTCTTTTAGAATGACTAGAGGTAAAGATATTAGTAAGTTTGAGTTTCCTAAGTCGAAATTAGATATTAATATAAACACATTGAATGCTTCAGCTTATAGAACTATTCAAATTGAGGGATTTTTTTGTAAGATTTTATGGTGATGCAAGACCTAAAGTAGGTCAACATGTAATGCAATGATTTCTTCAAGCTTCTACATTCAAGGAGAAGGTGGCACCTATACCTCAATAAGAAAATTTATCTATTCAACAACATAATAAGCCTTGGATTAATCTTCCAGGAAAGTTTGATGACACATACTTGAAGTTCCAAAGGTTTGTTAACCAAATTTGATTGGTAACTTTTTTACAACTTAAATACTATCCAATATAGGAGTTGCAAGTTAATTTAGTTGGAGCCTTGTTCAAAGGATAAGCCTTATCTTGATTTGCTCCTTTATTTGAAAAGAGATCTAGAAACTTAATCAATTTTAAAGCTTTTTTAAAAATATTTGCAAAGGCATTTAGAGAATATGATAAGATTTAATGGGCAACAACAAAAATTTGCTCATTGCGTCAAGAATTACACTTTGTATTGATTCATGTATTTGATTATAGGCAATAGGCTTGTGATATCAATTGAGATGAAAAAGCTCTTATGAACTAATTCTATTGAAAATTAAGGGATGTTGTATAAAATCTATTATTATTATTATTTGATTTTCAAACACGCAATGAAGCTATCAGCTAAGTTGTGAAGTACGATAATTGATTATTTCAATGCTTTTAAGATCAATTTTCATGGACTTTGATAAAGCAATGCATTAAAAATTTGTACTTTGTTGCTTCAACAAATATATTATTTCTATATTTTGAAACCAAATATATGTAAATTGATGTGATAGAATTTGAACCTCTTATAGTAGAAGAAAAGAAGCATTAATTTGAATAAGGCTTATGCTTGTATTATAGTGAAGAAGGCCACAAATCAAAAAATTGTCCAAAAAACCAACATATAACTAAGACTAGGAGTGCAATCATTCAAGAAAACAATGAGGCCTAGTTACAATAGGAATAATGTGGTTGAACATTTCAATACCTCAAATTCATCAAGATTCTTCTTTTTCTATCCAATTTGCTTCTTGTTTTATTATACATTTATTTCTTAGTCCACAAAGACTTCAAATAAATGCCTTATTAGATTCAAGAGCATTTCTTTGCTTTTCAAATGAAGAATTTTTCAAACTCTATAAAATTCTTTTATTACAAAAGTCAAAAACTAAAAATGTAGAAGTAATAGATGGTTAATCTTTATCTTCAAGTAATGTTATTCATAAGACCATACTACTAGAAATATCATTTCAGGGCCATATTTAATATTATTAAAATTGAAATAGAATTGGACTATCTCTAAGATCTAAGATCCTTCCAATTTGTAGTAATATAAATCCCATCATAATATAAGGCATCATAGACTAGAACAAAATTGAATAGATCTAAATAGAATAGAATATAAAAGATAAAAGAGAATAGAATAGAATTGAATAAAAAAATGAGAAATTCAACTTTATTTAAAAAAAGAGACAAAAACCATATTTAATCCAATATCCAAATGGCCCTAGCTAGTCTTATTTATACTTTATCGAATCATCTTGGAACTTTCTAAAATATTCCTAATAGTGGGCTCCACCTAAATAATTGCCCTAAATCTTTTTTAGAATGTTCTATGGTGGATCCTATATAGACTACCACATTCGTTCTAATTCTAGAAACTTCTCAAATATGGCTCCAATTATCTATCTCTATATGTCAACAATACAAATAACTTATCCACATCATGTTACAATTAATTCTCCACTAATGTAAAATATCTTCATTTTGCTTTCAATAGTATCTCCAAATTATTTTTTGACAATATGTGAGGTTTTGTGCAAGTTTTCACGTTGCATTGTGGATGGAATAACATTTCTTAAGGACTTTGTACTAAAGTTGTGGATATTCGTTGCCATGGCAAAGGTAGCAATGCTCCAAAATATTGTGCACTTCATGTCTTTGTTGGTTATTAATCACAACCAATGATAGTGGTAGTGGTTGATGTTGGTTTGAAAAGAGCCTTGGCTGAGTATGAAATTCCTTGAATTTCAAAACATGGAAGATTCAATAGACCTAAATATGTCGTGGAAGCTCAAAGCAATATACAATATTAGAAATCAGTACAAAAATGTAAAAAGGTCCAAGCCACTAAGGTACCAACTTATGGATTTAGGTTGATGTGTCAAATAGACAGTTGGTGTTAGAGAGTAACACCTCATCACCTTCTCAAAAAATCTTATGTTATTGGTTTTTATCCACGTACTTCTTTTGTTGATTTTGCATAATAAAGAAGCGGTGTCATATGTCTTACAAGGCCATTGTAAGCCATTATATGAACTTCTTTGTTATTGAGTTGTTTATATCAATAGGACAGTAGAGAATTGTTAGCATGATCAATTGCTGATCGATATTAAAAAAGAATAAAAATGACTAATATTTACTTAAATACTATCATTGTAAGTAAATTCCAAAGATGTCAAATATTCATCCTAGTTATTATGATAAAATACTACAAATGCGTATAACATATCTTCTAAGGTTTAATTTGCATGCTCTGTTTGTCTATTTATTTAAACATAGAAGGCCATAAATATAGTAAGTCATGTACCTAATAGCTTAAATAAAGCTTATCAAAAACTTTCCTTGAAATATAGATTTCAATCTAAAACAATGATACAAGATAATCTATGGTGACAAAAGACAGTATTGAAGAAGACGTGTGCAAGTGATAGGGCATCAATATTGAATCGCACTATAGCTAAGTGAAGTTACTTCAAGAGTTGGTCTATAAAGATAGCAACCACAATGTGATTATAAAGCATCTATAGCAAATACTTAATGAGATCTATAGTCACTTACTCCCAATGTGTCATATGTAATAGAATTGATTGCAATAGTCTAAGAGATGCTATGTTGCATGCTTTGTTATATTAGCATGACTTGCAAGAGAGCACAAAAGTTCAAATATAATGATCCAAACTTATTCAAAATCATGTCCTTGAGATCCATTCTAGAGTCTTTTCATGTCTTAAATGTCCAAATATTGAAATGTCATGTTCTTCTTGAAGTATGCGCATCTAAAATATAGTATTGTTAAGTACATAAATCCACTTTTTGAAATAGAATAAGCCATTACTAAGCCAATAATCTTAATATTGTATATTTTCTACTTTCAATCAATCAATAATCATCTTAAAATAAGCATCTCAATGTGTAGCTTCCTTCTATTCTGCTCCTCTAATTAGATTTGAAATGATACTACTAATACTAGAAATTTCTATCTAGTCCTTCAATTCTGGCTTCAAGTCTAGTTTACACAGTAAGGTATCCAGTACAATGTATTATCGCCTTTACTTATATTCAAGTTGAATATCAAAGAGCTGCTATTATTCTTCTCAACAATGATATTATGTTTTTATATTTTTTAGATGCAAATCATATAGCAAGGACTGATGGTCAGTCCAAATAGTCATTACCTTCTCCAATAAATAGTATTGCCACACCTTTATGGCATATACAATTGTTAGTTTTTTTTTATCATGTACAAAGTAATTGCACTCTACCCTTCTAAGCTTGCATGATTCATATGCTATAAGTTGAAGGTCTCTACTAAAGTCTTGTTGAAGGACCATACCAATAGCAAAGTTGGAAACATCAATGTCAAGTGCACAAAGAAGGTAGAAATCATATGATTATAACATTGGAATAGTAATGAGTGCTTCCTTCAACTTATGAAAGGCTCTTTTTGCTCTAGCTTTTATTCAAATGGAACACCTTTCTTTAATAAGCTTATTAGTGAACTAGCAATGTTTGCAAATTACCGAATAAAACGACAATAATATCCAACAAGGCCTAAAAATGAGTAGACTTCAAAAGCATCTTTAAGGGTTAATCAATCTTCTATTGCTTTTATCTTATCTTGCTACATATACATACCTTTAAAAGACAAAACATGTCTTCAAAAAGATGACCTTTGATTTCTAAAGTTCATACTTTGATTGCTTACAATAGAAGCAATTATCTTGTAGTCAATACAATACTTTTCATTGATGTTGTTCATGCTCCTCAGAGATTTTATCATAGACTAGGATATCATTGATAATGAAATTTATATACTTTTCCAAAAGGTCCCAAAACAATCTATTTATGTGATCTATGAAGGAGGCTAAAGCATTAGTGAGGCCAAAAGATAAAACAAGCCATTCAAAATGTCCATAGCATATATAAAATGGTATCTTTTCTATATCTTCTTTTGTAATAGGTATCTGCCAACAGTCACTTTAAAGGTCTAATTTGCTAAAGATGGTTGCACCTTGAAATTGGTCAAGAAGATCATCCATGAGTGAAAGTGGATATGCATTTTTGAGAGCCCATTTATTGAGGTCATAATAGTCAATGCAAAGTCAAAGTCCACCATCTTTTTTGAGTGCAAAGAATAAATGTGCTCTCTATGGTGATGTATTTTTTCAAATGAGACCATTCTTTAAAAATTCGTTCAATGTCTTTTACAACTTTTTAAATTCATTTAGTTCTAGGTAATAAATTAGCAAATTTATTGGTTTGATCTTAGACAATAGTTCTATTTAGAAGGAGGCACCTCAATCAAGTAGCATGCCACTAGGTAAGTCAATTGAAAATACATTCTAATATTCATGTATGAATTATTTTTCTTATTTAATTCTTTTGGCTGTCTTTTCTACCACTCAGGCAAGATTTGGAACCACCATATATACTAATTGCTTATGTTGTATTTACTTCTTTATAAAGGTCATCCCTACAAGTAAGTCTTTACTCACAAATTTTTTTTCTACCTCACTTGATGTTGAGATACAAAAAGGCATCTTGCATCTACTATCTTTGAAAGAGATTGTCTTTTCTAGCCAATCAACTTGCTTATTTTTCACCTTTAGCCATAGAATATCAAAAATAACTTCATATCTGAGCTTTGTTACTTTGAACTTCTCTCTTAAGGCATAGGTATTACTCAACCTCAAGGTTTCTTTTTCATATATTGTATTAAATATATTCTCTAGATCATTTGCTAGATATATATTCTTTCTTTTGATCATCTTGGTTTTAATTCCAAATTTATTAGTAATTTCAATTGAGATGTAATTTTTTGTAGGAATGCAATCCACAAATACTCGATATGGTTATTCTCTTAGTTGACCCATTAGACATACTAATTGATCCTTTTGATAGTTATCTAAGGCCATGTTATTTGTCTTTGAAAGACAACAACTATTTCCAATATTGGCCCTTAGTACCTATATTGAAAAGCCTCATTTTTTTGCTCCATTTTGTTATTGATTTGGTGAGTCTAGAGATCGTAAACTTAGCTTGATCTTTTGATGCTTGAATTTTGATATTTTAGACAATCTCCAATCTGATAGCATGGCTCCCAACAATAGAAACACAATATTTTCTATGCCAATATTTGTCATCTCTATGATGTTAGTGATCCTTGCAAGGCATCAATCTCCATCAATTTTAGTTATTGTACCATAGTATTGGATAGCAACATAAGACTTTATTCTATAGATTGTGCTCTAAATTTTTTAAAATCTATAGCATTGACCTTCTCTACAATCCTAATTGCCTCTTCAAATATTTATGGATCCTTTAATTCTGCCTCTTGCTAGACCACAAGTTTCAACCTTTTAATAAATCAATCTATTGTCTCTATCTTTCAAACATTGTCAATTTAAAGACAGAGGGATTTAAATTAAGAGACATAATCTTGCACTAATCTGGATTGTGTAAGGTTGGCCAATTAATTGTGTGTCATCTTTTTCACATTGATGGGCCAAAATTGATTCTTAAATTTCGTCTTAAACTCTTACAAGTCACAAAATCCACCTTGAGCTCTATAGTTTTGAGCTTGATGTTGCCACCAAATGGTTGCCGTACCTCTCAAATAGATGGTGACATATATAATTCCTTTGGTGGTATTTATTTCAAATAATTGGAGGTATTGTTGCATGTTGAGGAACCATTGGCATATATCTTTTTGCCTTAAAGTCCTAGAATATATATCAAGCTTATTTAATTTCAACCTAGCAAATATTGACTCCCTTATCCTACAGGCTTCCATTTATCCTTAGAAAGTAGCTATTTGATCTAGAAGGTATTATATTTAAGTCTCCATTTGAGATTGCTTTGCCATATCTTACATACTAAAATTTCTTTATTGAACTTTGCTATTGTAATGCCTTTTCTCCTTCCAATTGACTTCTTAAAAGTATCTCATGATAGCTCCAAAACAAAATGTGATGTGACAACAAGAATTGACCTTCAACTAGATGGTGGCTATCAACATACTACTAAAGAATAGACTAACACTTCCTCTGATATCAATGAAATAGGACTAGGTTATCTTTAGAATGTAAGATCTTTTCAATCCATAGTAATATAAATTCCATCACAATATAAGACATTATAGACTATAAAAAAACTAAATAGAACTAAATAAATTAGAATATAAAAAGAAGAATAGAGTAAAAGAAAATAGAATAAAATAGAATAAAAAAATGTGAAATAAACTTTATTTAAAAAAAAAGAATTAAAGCCATACTTGATCAAATATCCAAATCGCCCTAGTCAATCATATTTATACTTTATCCAACTATCTTGGAACTTTTTAGAATGTTCTTAATAGTAGGCTCCATCTAAATAACTATCTTAAGTCCTTTCTAAAATATTCTATAATAGGTCCAACATAAAACACCAATCTAATCTTAATTCTAGAAACTTTTCAAACATAGCTCCAACTACCTATCTCTATGGATGAATAATACAAATATCTTATCTATATCTTGTTGCAAAAATTCTCTTCAATCCTATCATTTTAAAACTTTTGTGATTAAAAAGCTATAATTCATCTATAGATTGGAGGTTTCATAAGATTGAATTTCTTATAGAATCTCTTTAGATAAAACCTATCAAGAAGCCATCAACAATAAAGTCTTTATTCCTATGAGCAAGACTTTTTATCAAGACGGCTAAGAAAAGAAATGCTATTTGTCATTTATTCAACTCTAGCTTGTAAAGAAGCAAGCTTCCTAGTAGCTATCTTAAAGGAGTATAAAGAATCTCAAGATGTCTTTGAAAAGATAAATGCTCACATATTACCTAAGCATTGACCATATAATTGTATCATCGATCTTCAAAAAGGGACTCAACTACCATTTGGTCCAATCTATTACAAAACAAGTTTTTGGCATCAAAAGATTATATCAATAAAATTCTTACAAAGAAATTTATTTGGTATTCCAAACTTCCAACAAAGGACCAATACTTTTTATAAAGAAAAAAGATGGATCTTTGCAATTATATATTGATTATTGTGGCCTTAATAAAATAATGGTAAAAAATTATTATTCATTACTATTGATATTAAGGCTTTTAAACAACTCGATTAAGCGAAGATCTACACCAAAATAGATCTTTGTGGAGCATACAATCTGGTGTGGATTAAAAAAAGAGATGAATAGAAGACAACATTTTGGACAAGATACAAAAATTTTGAATATAATGTTATATCTTTTAAATTGATAAATATTCTAGCTATACTTAAATATTTGATGAATGATATTTTTTGAGAATTCTTAAATAAGTTTATTGTCTATTATCTTGATGATATCTTAATCTATTCCAAGACTCCTAAAGAACATAAAAAATATGTGAGATTAGTCTTGTAAAAGTTATAAGATGTAAGATTATATACTAAATTAGAAAAATATATATATTCCATCAACCAAAAATAATTTTTTTTGGATATATTATATCCAATGAAGGCCTATTCATGGATTTAAAGAAAGTTTAAGCTATAACAAAGTAGATAACTTTAAAGACAATACAAGATGTACAATATTTTTTTGGATTTGTTAATTTCTATTGAATATTTATTAAAAATTACTGCTAAGATGTTATTCCTTTCACTCAATTATCATCTAAAGATAAATTGGAATAGAGACATGAAGTACAAAGGGCTTTTTATGATTTGAAGGCAACTTTTACTACAGCTCCAATCTTAATGCATCTTAATTTTATGAAGGCCTTCTATTTAAAAATTGATGCTTCCAACTTTGTATTAAAAGTTGTACTATTATAAAAAAGAATATGGATGGAAAGCTCTACCCAATTGTGTTTTATTCTAAAAAGTTTTTAATTACAGAGATTAATTATGAGATTCATGATAAAAAATTTCTTATGATTGTAGAATCTTTCTAAGAATAGCATCATTTGTTGGAAGGTCCTACATATCCAATGATTATATATATAGATCATAAAAATTTGGAGTAATTTATGTCAACTTGGATTTTGAATTGCTACCAAATTTATTAGAATATATCATTATCTCATTTTGATTTTGTAATTACATGTCTATTAAGAAAGCAATGAGGACTATCAGATACTTTATCAAAAAAATCATATCTATTTCCAAAGGCTCAAGAAGTAGCATTTGATTAAAAATATACCACTCTTTTGAAGTAAGAAAATTTTCATCTAAGTATTATTTTTATGATTATTCCTATTAATTCAAGTTTTTATGAAAAAATTCGTGCAGCATTAACCAAAGATTGATTAGTTTGTAATATCAAGGAGTGTCCTAACAATGACAAGTTCAAGATTGTGGAAGTTCTTTTGTATTTTAAAGATTGTTTATATATTCTAGAAAGACATATGCAACTTTGTATTTTCCAATCTTGTCATGATTTTTGAGTTGTAGAATATTTTAGATTTAAAAAAATATTAAAGATTATTTTTGAAGATTTTTTTTTGGCATCAAATATAGAAGTTCATAAAGGACTTTGTTTTTTTATGTGACATTTGTTCAAGATCCAAGAATTCTTAACATTATCACTGTAGACTTCTACTACTATCAATTTCACATGACCATGGTCTTTAGTATCAATGGATTTCATCACTAATCTACCTCCATCAGCCACGTTTGATGCTATCTATATTATTGTTGATTAACTTAAAAAAATGGCACATTTTGTCTTGTGCAAAAAGGTAATTTTTGAAGAAGAAATAATAAGACTCTTTTTTAATAATATATATCGACATCATGGCCTACTTGATGACATCATTTTTAATCAAGGACCTCAATTTATATCAAAGTATTAGAAATCTTTTTTTGAGATATTGAAGATAGATATCAAAATTTCGTTTGTCTTTCACCTTCAAACTGATAGTCAAACAAAACAAGTCAATCAAGTTTTGAAGCAATATTTGCAACATACCATCAACTATCAATAAGATCATTGTACCTTATATTTATTTTTAGTAGAATTTGCTTATAATAATACTCTTCATGCTTCCATTTAGTAAATATAAATTAAATCTAATTATGGCTACCATCCAAAGCTTGATTTATTAGGTACATTAAATGATGAAAATCCAACAGTTGAAGATCTTGCAAAACAATTGTCACAATTCTAAAAAACTTTGAATCTTCATTTAGAAGCAGCTATAGATTCTTACAAGCATCTTCAAACAAATTTAGAAAAGAATCCCTTGTTTTTAAGTTGGTGATAAAATATGGTTTCTTTGATGAAATATCAAGACCAATCAACTTTACAATAAGTTAGACTATCAAAGATAAGGTCCATTTTGTATTCAAAAGTAAATCTATATAGTTGCTTATTGATTGGAACTACCCACATCTATGAAGGTATATTTAGACTTTTATATTTCTTTCTTACAAGCTTATTTAGAATCAACTATTCTAAAAAGAATACAACCATCTCCGCCTTGCATTCAAATAGATAATCATGTGGAATATGAGATGGAAAAGATCTTTGATTCTCAATCAAGAAGAAGCAAGTTGGAGTATTTTATTCATTTGCATAACTATAATATTAATGAGTATACATGAAAATCAATAAAAAAATCTAGTCAATACGTTACAAAAGATATATGAGCTTCATCAACATTATCTTAAAAAACCTAAACTTATTTTAAGATGACTTTTCTATGAAGCTACTATTGAGATATTACATGTAATAAAGAAAGTAGATAAGAAACAAATGCTCCTTGTGGAACTTGAAGTTTGAAGGAAAAGTGATGTTATAGATATCTAACAATAAGATTTTAAGAATATTTTTAGTATATTCTATTAGGTTCTAGTAGATTCTACAAGATTTTTAGAGGGTTCTAAAAGGTTCTTAGGATATTTTAATAGGTTCTAAAAAGTTCTAAAAGCATTAAAGAAGTTATTTAAGAATCTTCATGGGATTGCTTTATCTTCAAGCAATATGAAAACTTCTAGAAAAGCTTCCTAATATCTAATATATATTAGATTCAAGGCTAAGGAAATCTTCATTCTTGACAACACACCTGCTGAAGCTTTAGCTCATCTCTTTTGGTATTGATCTTGTACTCATTTGGTTTAACTAAGTTCTTGTTAGCTTTCTTCTTGAAATTCTTTCGTTCAACTTTTGTTTGGACTCATGTATAGTATATCCATGACAATAGGTGTATTTTAATAAATTCTCAATATTTACAAAAGTTGTAACATATGCCTACAAGCTGTTACTTATTGGGAAGGGGCCACTAGCATAATTCACAATTGAAGTTGTTTCTTTGAATTGTTCATGCAAAAAAATATTATTCTAAACCAACATGGCTTTTTAAGCTTGTACTTCAATATCTCAAGCCTCTGTATGAAGTTTAATCCACTTATCTCTTAAATTTGCCAACATATTATGCAAAACAATACAATTAGTAATCCACATTGCAATCAGCATGTCTTGTATGTTGTTAAATAATTTCTTCATCTCTCTAATTGATTTCCATTTGCCTTTTGCAACCATATGTAGTGTTCATTCCTTATCTTAGCCATAGCCATATAATAGTTGAATTTTATATCTTTTGATAAAAGCAAGGTCAAGAAGCAGCAAGAGATGACAATTATTTTAGATAATGCATAAACAAAGTTTGCAAGTAGATATTGTCTTAATCTAAAATGTTTTTAAAGATTCTTATACAAAGAAGTGTTCTTGTAGGCAATGGAGTCAAGAAAAGGGCCAAGCCAGCCAAAGTAGTAAGCAATGACACATTTGTTGTAGCCATAAACGACTTAGATATATATTGAATATATGTACTTGTTGTCAAAGTAAATAGCATTGTTGATAGTTGGCTTTTGGTAGTGCAATAAAGTCATTCCTTTTAAAAAACCAATGCAACTTAAAAAGCCCTATCTTTCCATTGTTGTTGAGGTCTCATTTCTTTTCTTAATGTTTGGTCAACAATCCATTGTTGTCTTATGTCATAAAGAACTCAGATGATGTGGTGTACATGACAATAGAGCCTTCACTATCTCCAAAAATCCTCTATGCATGGTAAAGGGCTATTCCATTACCATAGCTACCAAGACACATCAAACAAATGGCAACTTGGTATGCAATATTGTTGTTTATAGACAACCTTGGCCTTATAGAAGACAAGGTGCCCCTCAAGATGACCTATGAGTGCACGAAAACGTATGTGGTGCAAACGTGCTACTTTAACATGGATGGTGGTTGGAACATGAGATAGTTCAAAAAGAAGTCTTGACTTTTGACAATAAAAGTTCTATTATTAATGTATTGAGCATGCAATGCCAAAGCAAACAATTGACTAAACTCTTTAAACTCCAAGTCATTGTCTTGCTTGTAAGCAATCATACCAAGTTGTTGAAAGGTGGAGAGAAGCACGCATCATCCAGAGTTCTTTGATATATTGACAATTATGTTGCAGAAGTAGAGGATTTGACAGTAGCTAACAACAAAAAATTCTAACTAAACCAAGTTTTCTCAGGAGCAACACATGAAGCAAAATACTAGCAAATCTTTTCTTGAATAGGTGTCAAATAACTACCTCCAGGGATCATTTTTTGAAGAATCTGAAATAAGTCTAATACTTCAGAAGATCAAGTCTGATGTTAGTTGCCAGATCTTTTTTTCACCCCCCAAACCCTAAACTTTTTTTAAAGTTTTACCCCTTATTATCAGTTGAAACATGTAATGGAAATGAGACGCCGATTAATATATGCACACTGCAGACACTATGCTGATTATTTGCACGGTCACTGTTCACATTTACATACATATATAGGCCTCGTTTTTTTAGATTTGACGTGTTTATTTCTATATCCTAATTTCTTGAAATAATGACTGGAGAAGAGATATAAGCATCAACAACGTAAAAGCATATCTGCAAAATTCTTTTGGCATTTTGAACAATGTTCATTGTTCAAATTATATTACTACGTGTACTACATTATAGTGCTGCCCTTGCATACTTTTGTGACAACAATAATGTAAGCAAGCTTTGTTCATGTCGAAATTACTGGTTGCAAGTCTAACAAACAACCCTTCTATTCTAATCACAACCTACAAAAGTAAACTAATTTTTACTAGTAGCTTTGCTCAGATACAACGCTGTTATCGCCTAGTGCAGCAGTCTCCACACTCAACTCGACACACTTTTTCAACGCGTCCGAATCTTCGGAGCCATGTACTGCAATGCACGCTTCCACAGCTTCTTCTTTGGCTTTGTCCAAACCTTCCGGGTACCGTCGTTCTTTCGGCTTCCCAACCCCATAGCCATTACCTTCCACATGCGACTTAGCATTTTCCTCAACTGGGACATCTTTCATCAGATAATTGTCTACTTTGTCGGCAGCTTGTCGTCCTTCAGCTATTGCCCACACTACCAGTGACTGACCCCTCCGACAATCTCCTGCCGCAAACACACCTTCCAGATTTGTTGTGAACTGGCCGTAATCGGCCTTGAAGTTCGACCTGGGGTCGCATTCTAGGCCCAACTTCTCGGCGATGTTCTGCAACGAAATAATTGTCACATCAGGGGACTAAACAACTCTGTATTCCAAGGATATCAACAAAAAGTGATATGAATTTTTAGATATGAATGCATGCCAACACTTCAGAGATAATGCTGTACGTTGAAGGATTGAAAGGTTCCTGATACGCAACCCTTGGTTAGTGAAAAAATGCGGTGAGGAAGTTTTAGAAGAGAGACAAAGCAATTGAAGGGAGCACTTACTTGCTCTGGTCCCAGAAAGCCAAGTGCTAGGAAGACGAGATCTGCTTCAATTATTTTTTCTGATCCAGGAATCTCCTGCATCTGGAACTTGCCAGTCGAGTCCTTTTCCCACTTCACTTGAATGATCTCCAACCCAGTCAATTTTCCTTCATCGTTTCCAATAAATCTCTTCGTTAATACTTCGTAAGTCCTCGGGTCAGTACCAAATTTTGCAGCGGACTCCTCATGTCCGTAGTCGACCCTGAATATTCTAGGCCACTGCAAAATGTAAACAGATTATTTTTTTTTTGAAGTTAGGCGAGGATTCCAAAATGAAGATAGTTCGCATTAAAAAGAAAAACGAAATAAAAGACTTCAAACAAAATTATTGTATTACTAATATTCAGGCTCCTGGATTGCAACTAGAGCCTATGTAAAAACCTTTGAAGAAGGGTGTTGGCTTACCTGTGGCCAAGGATTTCCAGGCGCCCTTGTAGGAGGGGGTTGAGGGAGAAGCTCAAGATTGGTCATAGCAGAGCACCCATGGCGGACGGAGGTTCCAATACAATCGGTTCCTGTATCACCACCTCCAATAACCACCACCTTCTTTCCTTTCGCTGATATGTAGTTGCCATCTTGAAGCCCACTGTCCAGCAGGCTCTTTGTGTTTGCGTGCAAAAATTCCATTGCGAAATGTACTCCGCTCAAGTCTCGGCCAGGAATGGGCAAGTCCCTAAATGCAAGGATATACCAAATCAAATTTTAGGATTACTTGAGGTTACGGGAAAAGGCACAACTGAAATTAATGATGTACCTATAGAAGTGAAATACTTAAGACACAACTTCTCAGCGACTTGAACCAGATTTTCAGGTTCCAACTTATAGAACCATACCTGGGCTTTGTAGCGCCGCAAGCTAGCAGAAGGGCATCATTATCCGCACGTAAGGTGTCAATCGAGTATAATGGATCCATACCGACATGAGCATTAGTAACGAACTTGATACCCTCAGCAGCCATCAAGTCGACCCTCCGTTGAACAACGTCAATCTTATCTGTCTTCATGTTTGGAACACCATACATCATGAGACCACCTACGCGGTCAGAACGCTCATACACGGTCACTGTATGACCAGCTTTGTTGAGTTGGTCAGCAGCTGCCAACCCAGCCGGCCCGCTTCCAACTACTGCGACTTTCTTCCTGAGGCATCATAAAGACTTTAATCAGTAGATTATAAAAACTTGGAACACTAGGAAACTGTTAATTCTGTTTAACATTTTGGAATCATAAACTTTAACTATCTTCTAAAAGTAGTTAATTTTACAAAAAGTAAGCCCATTAACATGCGAATGAAAAAGCCCTTTCGTTTGACAGAACCATACCCGGTTCGCTCTTCCGGGGGCCGTGGCACCATCCAACCCATTTCCCAGCCTTTGTCGATGATAGTACACTCCATGGTCTTAATGGTGACTGGATTCTCAATGATCCCAAGAACACAGGCGCCTTCACATGGAGCAGGGCAAACACGACCGGTAAACTCGGGAAAGTTATTAGTTTCTAAGAGCCTGTCCAAAGCTTCTCGCCATCTTCCTTGGTACACAAGCTCATTCCACTCAGGAATCTTGTTTCCTAATGGACACCCACTATGGTCCTGTCCAATACAGAATTTACACACGTACAAGGTTAAAGTACAACATAGCACCATAAGCGATGTTAAGGGACTAACGAAAAGACACAAAAAGCGGTGAAACTAGTAGGATTCTGTAACTAAGTACAGAGGTGAAGAACTGGGCACTATGTATTGAAAGTCGAATGTTATAAAAGTTCTATGTATACCTGATGGCAGAACGGAGTTCCACAATCCATACACCTGGCTGACTGAGTCTTGAGAAGGGATTCGTTGATGCCATGCTCAACAACCTCATCCCAATCTTGCAAACGCTCCTCAGTAGGTCTTAATGGCAGAGACTCGCGCTCGTACTTAACAAATCCTCCGTGCTTTTGGGGATCAGAGATCTTTGTTGGTCGTTCTACCTGGTGAGCACAACAGTACTAGAGTTCAGAACTGGAGTACCTTGCATTATGCTGACCACTTGTGCAATATGCTAGTAACGTTCACTGACGTAGGCTTTATAATTATTCAGAAGCTTACCTTCGAGGCACCATTCGATGCTGCGTTGATGCCCGCAATGGCAGGGGCGCTTTGCGCCGCAAGCTTTTGAAGTTCGGCAAAAGCATCTTTCTTCGAGAGCTCTATCTCTTCTTCTTTTGCGGCTATTTCGGCTGCTTCCTTCGCCTTCTTTTCATTGACCACACGCTTGTAGTCCCTCGGGAAAACCTGCAGTCAAAATGAGCCAAAAATTACGAGAAAAATAGTGATTCAATGCTTATTTAACTTGGAAACATAACTTCTAGGCCATGATCAGGTCTGGCAAATTATAACAACCAAAACAATCATCTGAAAAATTCTTAACGACTTGGGGGAAGTAAAAGAAATGCAACGATCCTAAACCAAGGAGCCACAAACCTTGATAAAGTTCGGAAGCAACGCTTCGAAATGATTGAGGACATATCGCGCAAGACGGCTATTAGTAGCACGTTGGTGCTGTTGAATCAAGGACCTAAGCGTCATAATGTCATCCTCCTCTTCCACAGGATCTAAATCCACCAGCTCCGTATTGCACTTCTTCGGAAACAGACCTTCCTTGTCAAGGACATAGGCAATGCCGCCACTCATGCCCGCTGCAAAATTTTTGCCCGTCTCTCCAAGCACGACCACCTTACCTCCGGTCATATATTCACAGCCATGATCACCAACCCCTTCCACGACTGCATTCGCCCCCGAGTTACGAACAGCAAATCTTTCTGCAGCCATACCATTGAAGTAGGCTTCTCCACTTGTGGCTCCGTACAATGCTACATTACCAATCACTATATTCTCTTTTGGGTCGAAGGTACTATCCGCTGGGGGGTACACTATAATCTTCCCACCGCACAAACCTTTTCCGACGTAGTCATTACTGTCACCCTCGAGCTCAAGTGTGATTCCAGAGCATAAAAAGGCACCTAGACTTTGTCCTGCACTGCCATTGAGCTTCACATGAATAGTATCTGTAGGAAGCCCTGTACGGTTGAATCGCTTGGTCACCTCATGGCTGAGCATAGTACCCACAGCTCGATTCACATTGACAACCGGTGTTTCAACATACACAGGTACTTTTTTTGTCAAGGCTGGTTGTGCGAGGGCAATTAGCTTCTGATCCAAAGCCTCCTCCAGGTTGTGATCTTGTGCTTCGACGCACCGTTGCGCAGCACCAGGCCGGATCTCAGCAGCTGGGCGCAGAAGTAAAGATAGATCTATGTTGCCCACTTTCTCGTTCTCTCCCATTGCTTCCCTGTCCATCTACACATTGCGCCACCGAAAAGTTTTAGTTTCAAACCATCCATTGCAACCAGTGTAACTTGCAATACACATTACACAACTGATTCGGACATTTTCTTCAGGTAACAGTCCCGCAGTTCTAGAAATTGATAATGAGCATGTCATACCTCTAAAAGATCCGCTCGACCAATAAGGTCGTCCATCTTACGAATCCCCAACGAGGCCATGATCTCCCTAGCTTCCTCCGCCACCATGAAAAAGAAGTTGATAACATGCTCAGGCTGTCCAGCGAACTTTTCCCTCAAAACTGGGTCCTGAGTTGCAATGCCTACAGGGCATGTATTCTTGTGGCATTTGCGCATCATGATGCAACCCAATGTAATTAAAGGAGCAGTCGAAAACCCAAACTCCTCAGCTCCTAGAAGGGCAGCTACCATAATATCTCGTCCATTTTTCAGCTGACCATCTGTCTGGACAGTTGTGCGTCCCCGTAGCCCATTGGCAACTAAAGTTTGGTGCGTCTCAGCTAGCCCAAGCTCCCATGGTAGTCCTGCATTCTTGATGCCAGTCCATCTGCTCGCGCCAGTTCCTCCATCATGTCCAGCAATAAGAACATGGTCTGCATGGCCTTTAACAACTCCACTTGCAACCACTCCAACTCCAGATTCTGAAACAAGCTTCACACTGATACGCGCTCCTGGATTGGAATTCTGCAAAACGACTTGCAGTAAAATTCAGTTCAGAACGAACAAACGTAATTGAGTGAAGGCGTAAATCCAGTACAACAGAATTATACAAAAAAACAGTAAAGCTTGAAATAGTCATTATTCGAACTTAACCTTGAGGTCATAGATAAGCTGTGCAAGATCTTCAATAGAGTAGATGTCATGGTGTGGAGGCGGACTGATGAGGCCAACACCCTCAGTAGAGTTCCTCGTGATTGCAATGTCTCCGATCACTTTATGTCCTGGTAACTCTCCTCCTTCTCCAGGCTTTGCTCCCTGTTCATAACAACGAAAAACGCGTATTTTTTGAATTAACAATTCTAATTGATCACGACGGAATTCGCGTTCTAGAACTGATCAGAATCAAAATTTCAGAGCAGCATTTAATAAAGACGTTAATAGATGAAGGAAGTAGTAGAAGTGATACAAGTACCTGAGCCATTTTAATTTGAATCTCGTCTGAATTTGTGAGGTAGTAACTCGTCACACCGAAACGCCCACTTGCAACTTGTTTAATAGCGCTCCGCATGGGATTCATACTACCGTCCTCAAGTGGTTCCATGCGCTCCGGCTGCTCGCCACCCTCTCCTGTGATCATAAGCAAAAGCGCAGTTCCGAGTAAAAATCAAAGCGCTAAAGCTCATAGAGTACATAGAGGTTTTGGTAACTACCACCAAATAGTTGCCTTCGGTAGTCACTTTATTCTCATTGGAGCAGAACAATGAACTTGAGAACAACCAATCGTCAACAAGTACCTGTATTAGACTTTCCTCCTAGTCGATTCATGGCTACCGCAAGTGTCGTATGAGTCTCCAAAGAGATGGATCCATAGCTCATAGCACCAGTGACAAATCTCTTCACAATTTCCGATGCGGGTTCTACCTCATCTAACGGAATTTGTTCGGATTCCGGTAAATCCTTGAATTTCAACAACCCGCGCAAGTTGCACTTCCTATTTAGTTTTTGAATAATTTGGGAGTACTCTCTGTAGGCAGCAGTGCTGCCAGTTCTAGCCGCCTCTTGAAGCTTCGCAATGGCATCAGGATCATTCATGTGGATCTCCCCTGCTCATCAAGCAACACCCCCCAGCATAAAGATTTGTTCCCTATGTTCTTGTATATGTTGATGACCTTTTACACACACTCTTGTTATCTTCATAATTTTACCGACAGTATGCATAAACATCATTCACAGCGGCAGCCCTCAGATATCCGAAGCAATCAGAGTCTATCCAAGAACATGATTTGAGCACATGTGTTCGCCACATGTTGGTTCGCCACATGTTGTAAGCAAATTATCTTTAGACATTTGATTCAACTCACAGGTACACGAAAATAGCACATACCTCTCAAACGCCAGTGGTAGTCCCCAGGGTTGGGCAATGCTACGGCATCAGCGCAACCGTCTGGTAGGTGACGAGACGGGAAGGCAAGTTCATGCATACGCAACATGTCTTGAGCAAGCATTTCAAACGTTGCACCCTCAATTCGGCATGGTGTACCCTTAAAACACCGTTGAACAACCTCAGTAGAAAGCCCAAGTGCTTCAAAAATTTGAGCTCCTTTGTATGAGGCCAACGTTGAGATCCCCATTTTAGCAAGAACTTTAAGCATGCCAGAGTTGCTAGCTTTGAAGTACTTAGCAACAATCTCCTCGCGACTCCACAGTGTACCATCCTTCTTTGGTGCGACTTTCCCATCAACCTGAAGCCTACTCTCACATTGCATTTATGTGAAGCAAAAGTGAGTCATGTGAAAACTTCACTCAACACCATCTTTAAAGAGAGAAAAAAAGGGGTAAAAAATAACTCTCAAATAATGGGGCGTGACATGAACAAAGCAGAAGCATGGAGACAGCAATCACCTGTAAATACTTTCAATGGCCAAGTAGGGACATATAGCGTCCGCACCAAATCCTACCAACGTGCAGAAGTGATGCACCTCACGGGGTTCCCCAGTTTCAATAACCAGCGCAACCCGTGTGCGTTCCAGTGACGCCACCAAGTGGTGATGCACAGCCCCCACAGCTATTAAGGAGCTTACTGGTACTCGCTGTGCCGACGTAGCTACATTTACAGCAAAATTTCAACGATTACTCATTGTTCTTTCATACCACACCTCTAAGCACACGGACACCCACAGGCACATGCTTTGACCACAGAAGGAGGTGAATTGATGGTAGTGTTCTAAGGACTTCGCAGACGTGATGGAATCGTTAGCTTGTTTAAGCTAGAGTCACTGATATTGATAATCCAATAATATTTTATACCACGAATTTCCAAACCCGGCAACCACCGCATAGGTTCGGGCAAAGCTTGAAGTGCACTGTTGCCCACCAAATAAAGATTTGCAGAAATTACTGAGCAATGGCTAGAAAAAATATGTACCTCGATCTGAAAGGGCAAGAACAGTGTATCCATCACTTACGGCAAGCCTTGCCTCAGCACAGATGCGATCCAGCGCCATTTCAAGTCCGTCAATTCCATCTGATTTTGGGAAAGTGATGTCAATAACCTTCGACCGCCAACCACGATAATTTGTCTTCTTTAAGGCTTCCATTTCCTTCAATGTCAAAAGAGGAGACTTGAGCGAGAGACGATGGCACTGCGACTCTGCAACTTCTGTTAGGTCGCCCTCTGGACCAACCATGCACTCTGTCGATGTGACTACTGCTTCACGGATGGGATCAATTGGCGGATTGGTAACCTGAGGAAAAACAATTATAGAAAAATCACCGCTTCAGAATCCCGAGTCCAATATTAGATTCTCTTGTAATCATGACCTAGTTGGCTACGAACCAGTGATCAGAACAAAATCTGATACTTATTGATAAGAACAGAAGGTAATTTCATCTTCAAGGAAAACATTTAAAACAACTACGCTAAAATTTTAATTTAAAAAAACAAGATGGACGTGGTTATAATGAGTAAATTAGGAAGCAATTGACATGGGAATATATAGAACATAAACGAAAAAAATACTACATGGGCTTAAGTCAACCAATTGCTCCTGGATGTTGAGTATGAAGTCCAGACAAAACTACGTCGACACGGATGGTCAACATCATGCACCAAAAACAAGGACCCGGACAAAGCTCACCTGAGCAAACATCTGCTTGAAATACTCAAAGGAGAGCCTAGGTCGATCAGACATCACGGCCAAAGGCGTATCATTACCCATGGACCCTAAGGCCTCCGTACCGTCATCCGCCATGGGTAATAACAGCAACTCCAAGCTCTCCGACGTGTATCTGGTGCATAACAACAGTCCTATGTCGTTAATAATCAGAATCAAACAGCTATTATGATGATATTCAAGTCTCTAAGCCTGTTGACGGACTGTACTACTATCCCAAGGAATGTTTCAAAATGCTGCCTGATATCATAACAAGCCGAAGAGATTCCTGAAAACAATTTATTGTTGAATCGGAATACATGTGCACTGCGGGAAAGAATGTGGACTAAAAACATATTGTATCGATCACCAGTAACAGAATTGAAATGTACCCAAAAGCTCGCAGAGGGGCTATGATCCCTCTCGTTCCCATATGATCCATTGTTTCGTCCGAAGTTTTCACCTACACAATCACGAAAACGATGCAGTTATATAATAGCACAAGGAATTAAACTAGTAATACACTTGCGAGCTTGGAAAAAAGGATCTGAATAGAAAACAACATTGGCTACAATTACTGATTACAACGAGAACCAAATCACTCATATAAACTGTACAAGTTACACAGTGCGCCGCGTAACATTATCCATCTCCCGACAACTGAAGGTATCCAAAAACCTCCAATAATGTAGACTGCTGTGCTTGAGAGGTAAAGTAGTGTGTAACTAACCTCCAGCGCTCCAATGATGGGGGGCGTCACTCGCTTTTCCTCGGGAACAGATTCCACAATCTCTTCCAGCGTGAGCTTCTGGCGTTGTAGCCACTCAGCGTATGGGTACCGACTTTGGTACTTCTTTTTGAGCTCTTCATCATCAACAACTTTGTGCTTCTCAAAATCCACCAAAAGCATCATACCAGGAAAAAGGCGACCCTTTTTAAACACGTTTTTAGAATCGACGTCGACAACACCAACTTCACTAGCCATTATTACTCTCTGATCGTGCGTTATATAATATCGACTTGGACGTAATCCGTTCCGATCCAGCTTAGCTCCCAAATACCGCCCGTCGGTAACTGTTGCAATGCATTACAATCGAGTTTAAAACCAGCATTACTATTGAAAAGTCAAAACAAACCATCAAGCTTTTATCGAGCATATGAGTAAATTATTCCACGAGTCAGGAATACAAGAGGTCGCAACTTACATGAGATGAGAGCTGGACCATCCCACGGCTCGAGGAGGCATGAAAAATACTCATACATTGCACGCCTCTCTGGATCCATGAGCTTGTCATTTTGCCAGGCTTCAGGGATCATCATCATAACTGCTTCAGGTAGGTCCCTACCGCTCCGCATGAGAAGTTCAAGCACTCCGTCGTATGCCCCTGAACACCCGTGTATCAATGATCACTTCCGTAAAATTCATTAAATTTTGTACCTGTACTTTCCCTCCCTACAATATCGTCTTATTTCAACTCATAAGGATAACAAATCGAAAGCAAAAGATTTAATTTGTGCAGCTCAAGGATAAGATCATCACTTAGCGATCAGATCAGATGAAGAACTAACCAGAATCTGAGGATCCAGCATCGACAATTGGTAGAAGCTTCTGGAGCTCATCTTTTGTTAAGTTTAACGCATTACATTGTAGTAAACCCTCTCTTGCGTGCATCCTTCAATACCACCGAATCTTTAAAATGACAAAAATTAAATCTATAAAGAACCCAACAATCTCGATATGCTCATCAAATCGATTGCACGAGGCCAATTCTGTTTCCATTGGTAACACTGACAGCTGGCTTCATGGAAAAGTATAAAGAAAAAATCAACCAGGGGATATAAGCTCCGAATTAAATCAATCGCTATATGCCTAATCCAATTGAACACAAATATAGAACACAGTGCCACCTAAAGCGCACACACACATATTTTAGAATCCACAACTGCAACATTTCCTTGCAAGCAATTTATAACAAGACAAGTTGCCGAGCAGGTTGGAAACTGGATCGTCCCTACTTACCAGTTCACGTTGCCACGAAGGGTATTAATCTCGCCGTTGTGGCCTAGAACTCGCATGGGTTGAGCTCGGTCCCAGCTCGGAAAGGTGTTGGTAGAAAATCTGGAGTGAACCAGTCCCATGTAACTTGTGAATCGCTCGTCACCCAAATCGTTGTAGTAATAGTTTTTCAACTGATCTGGCTTCAGCTGACCCTTATACACAATGGTCCGGGAGGAAAGCGAGCATATGTAGAAATCTTTTGAAGCTCCGTAAGCTAAATTTAGAGCAGCTCGAATTGCAATCATTGAAGTCTTCCTCAATATATACATCTGTTGCATAGCAACAATAAACCAAGTTAAACAAAGGCCCAAAAAAACATAAACTATCCATACCTTCATTCTAAATTCTCCATAAGAGAATAGTTAAAGTCTGATCCAGTTCCATTCCATGACCTTGCGGACACTAATATGGAATTGTACTGTAAAAAGAGACTGGTCATCTTTCAGATAAAACAAAGAAAATCCTGCAATAAGACCTGTTGCTCAAAATCATTGGTGGAGCGGGAGCTTGGAGTAAGGAAGACTTGTGCAACAACAGGTTCGGTGTCGATTGCTCCCTTTCCAAGTCCAGAGTTATTAGTCTTGACGGGGCGCCATCCCAGAATCTTGTGCCCAAGTGATTCTGCAACCTAAAAAATCATGTATGGACTTATTACTCCTAGCTGCCGTCCGTGTATATATATATATATATATATATATATATATATAGCAATCACCAATCAACACAGACGCCATATACCCAAGTAGATTAACGACATTCTTATTACTCGGAAGAAGGTTATCAAATTATCAAGTTATGTAATATCACAGAAGGAATTGTGAGGAAGAAAATGCTTACCTTATTGAACACCTTTTTGCTTTCCTCGCGCCTGTGTTCAATCGTTGGTAAGAAAACCATGCCGACGGCGTACTTACCGATGGGAGGAAGATCCAAATCTAAATCCTCTCTCAGCACCTGCGAAAACCTCAAATTAGTACTTCATCAGTTCTGCAGAGTTCATCTTCTGACGATTCTCTTCAGATGAAAAGTAATCAGAATGATGTCGATTCCGGAATTCTTGAAAATTAGTTCATTTCCAGTCAGATCATTATTTGTACCTTTGCAAAGTAGTCATGAGGTAATGAGACTAGAATACCGGCTCCGTCACCAGTGTTCACTTCGCACCCGCAGGCACCTCGATGTTTCATGCGCACCAGCATTTCTATCGCGTCAGCTACCTAAATTAGAACAAATTAAGCAACAATTCAGTATCACCATAAGACTTAATTCAGAAGACCAACGGAAAAGAGTGTATGTATGTCATATGACACGAAGAGAGCTACATTGTCTTCGATGCAGGATTGATGTCACAGAATGTACCAGTGATTCTTTGCGTTAGAGGGGCCATGACGTCAAAATTCTCGATTTATGCAAAAAATGTTGTTCCTCACTTTTCAGTAGTGACAATTCGGTGAAATGAAATCTAATGTAGAAGCAACTTTTTACTAGAATAAAAACCATACAGAGAGAATACCAGAGCTTCCAAGTAATCGACTCGTTTAGATAGCACTTACGATTTTTCGGTTTGGTTTGGCAGATAGTTCTGCCACAAAGCCAACACCGCATGAGTCCTTGTCGAAAGAAGGATCATAGAGTCCAAGATTTCCTTCTGGCACCCCCGACAGACCCGCCAACACCGGCTTCAAGCCTAACCCTTTGACAGGTGATACATCTGAAAAATGCAGGCAACTCTGCTGCCTCTGGTGCAATCTGTCCCTCGGAGACAGATTCAGAGATGCCCTCCTGAGTCCTGTGAACCTAAGGGCCTTAAGCCAGTGAGCTTTATGTGTACATGTGGATACAGGCGCTCTGGGCAGACTGGCGTACGTCAAGCTGTACTGAGAACCGAACTGGGAGAGAGTCTGCTGACACGCTGCCATGGTCGTAGTTATGAGAACTGCTCACGATTCCGCTTTAGACAAGTTTCGTGAGCTCTACATAGGGTACATATCTTTTCCTGGTGTAACCGATCAATCGATCCCTTCAGCGCGCAGCTCAATGCTCCCGCAATCTGTCATAGTGAACTCTCAGGAGTCAAAACAGTGAACCAGGGCATAGATGGGAACATCAAATCTGCAAAGACCCAATGAAAGCGAATATGGTGAGAGGTTGCATGCAATCCGACCAGGCTAACTCTAACGAGAGGCGGGAGGCGGGGGAGAGAGAGGCATGCAAATGGCTAAATACCCCTAACCAGAGGGCTGTGGCCCAAAATTGCCTGAAAATACGACAGTGGAAAAAGCAAAGCAGGTTCCCTGAACGCAAAGCACGCTATCCTTAGGCTTATACACAACAACCAGCGATCCAACACGACCATTCATGAAAAAGAAACTACGCACATTACTTACAAAACCACCAAAACCTTCGCCTTCCTCAGCACCAACCACACTGAACTTCGATAATTCCCACAAACACAATTTACAAGTCAATCACTACAACTCGACTTCTCCCTCCTTTCTACACACCTCAACAAGAAAATCAGCGAAGAACCAAAACATACACACCCCCGATCGCCCTCCCCCCTCCCCACCCCCCAAAACAACTGCCAAATAACCGGAAATCTCACCCTCGTCGGATCAACCACTACGCTCTTCCCCGCTCTCTCTCTCTCTCTCTCTCTCTCCCTCTTCTGTCGATCGAGAAACCACCCAACCCTGAAGTTGGACCGATCGCGACTCCCTTCACGTCAAATGCTCGCACGAGACCTCTCGGCGGCGCCCAAAACCCTGTCCTACCAGTCTGGGCGTCACAGCCAGCTCAGGACAATACAGATCCCCAGAATCATTAAAATCGTGTAGGAGCTGATGAACACGCGCTCAGATGCTACAAAGACACGATACTTTTCTAGTCTGTCGTTGCGGTGGTCCCGCCTCTTCCTCCTCCTCCTCCTCCTCCTCAGCGACGAGCGTAGGAGGAATCTGGGCCCGAGCCAGCGCTTTCCCCAGGCTTGGGGCCGAACCACGGCTGAGCATCAGCAGAGATCAGAGAGATAGAGAAGCCAAAGCGCGCGCCATGAACGGCACGCAAGGGCGTGGTGGCGGGGGCCGCCCGCGTCACGGCCACGGAGCCCATTCGGCGATCGATCCAACTTGGCGGTCCTCTGGTCGCCTCATCCCATGACGACGGAGAGCCTTCGCTGCCCCAACAGAACTCCTAATGGATCATAAGCCATCCCCGTGCCCACGGAGGAATACTATTCCTGCTTTCTGCTCTCCGAATTCCCTCGCGTGCCTTATGGCCCACACCCCCTGTGGCAACCCTTCCCCTGCACCGAAATGGCACCGCGACTTCCGCCCCCATGCCCAATGCTTGGTTTACACCCATTTGCCTGACCTTTGGGCTGCTCAAATAGGCTGCTTCACTAACTTACCCCCGTGCCCATGTTTCCCCACTGCGAAAATCCGAAAATCCCCCCACGGGCACCGAGATTCCACCATCGCCAAAGCCGTTGCGGCATCTCTTTTCGCGTGCGCCGTGCTGATCAGGCTTGATCTCGTTTTGTTGGTTTTTCGTTTTGCCCTTGTCGGGTAAATTTTTTCTGGTGGGTACGTGTGTGAGAGTGCGTGTGGGTGTACGATTCTCGCGATTGTTGGTAGAGCATGGCATTGGCGTGATGAGATTTGAACGCGGTGGGATTTGGTTCTCTGTTTTTTGTTCCGTTTGCTTGGGGGTGGGATTAGGGGTTGGCCCTGCCCGGGATGGGTTTGCATGGCCTTCGTGGTGTGCCACCTCAGCAGCCTGAATGCCAGCGCAGCACGCGGGTGAGCCAATTCTCCGTTTGTCCATGCCCCGTCATCCCCCTCACTCACTGTGTCCACGTCGGATGGTCTGAGCCTTTCTGACTAGGACTCTACTTCCGATGCTTCCCACTTCTATTCTTCCTTGTTCGCTTTGTTCCCTTTGAATTCTCAAGAAACTTGTTGCTTTGTTTGTGTTGATTTATGTATTTATTAAAAAATAAGTAAATAAAAGGAAATTTTTAAATTGACCCAAGTATTTACTAAATTTACCCACCCATCATCATTGGTGGTTGAGGATCCAACCATTTTTTCATTGGTTTGCATCCAATGTTGATCCGGTTGTGGAGATTTTTTTTGATGATGGTTAGGATGGGTGGGTCAATTTAGTAAAAATCTGGGGTAAATTTAACAATTTCTTAAATAAATACAGGTAGCTATGTAATAAGCTCAATGATAGTTAATTCACAAATATTTTTTAATTAGTGTATTTGGGCTAATACATACAATATTATTGAACAAATTTTGATATTTTCTATAGAAAATTGGAGTATTATTATTTTTTGTTCAATATTGAACTTTTAAACTAATAATGACATAATACTAATATAATTAGTTTAATGTAAACAGAATTTTTTTGAAAAATAATTGATTTCATCAATTAAGAAATTTGGTTTGTGATTCCTTGTAAATCAACATCCATAAATTTTGAGAAATTGTAAATGCACAATGTGTATTCAAAATTAAATTTTGGTTTTAGAATAAATGTCCTTTCAAGAATTTTATAAATGGAGTATGCTAAATTATTGTGTATTCTTCATTTTTCATTTATGTAGCATTAACTTCTTTTTCTCAAAAATTAATTCGATCAATTGACTTTAAGGACAGATGATTGGCTAATTTTTTATTGAAACAATTAAATAAAAAAAATTAGGGGCACCATCTCTGTTCACAATTGTATTGGGAAAATCAGCTAAAATTATCCTCCCACATTGAGTTACAGATAAATTTGTAACAATTTGAATTGAACACATGTGAATTTAATATGAATTTAATAAATAATTAAAAAAAAAAAAAAAAAAAAAAAAAAAAAAAAAAACTACACATGAAAATCATAATAGAAAATTGAAAAGTATAGAAGATTGATTGTTTGAAATGCTAGTTTCTGAGGAAAAGACTGCAAATAAGTAAAAATAAGTAATTTGCATGCATATGCATGTATGTATGTGGTCGGAGAATACAATTTTGAATTGTAAAAATTGTTTGAAACAAATGCAATATGACTTTAATATATATACATATAATTCATTGTATGTATATATATAATGAGTTGTGTTGTTGCTATACAAACTATGAAAGAGAAAAAAGGAAGTGAATGTTTGAGAATTGAACTGAAAACAAATAAATAAGACAAACTGAAAATCTATTGAAAGAATTTTATTACTGTTAAATCTAATGTTGTGACAAAAGATAAATATATTACAAACAAAGAATTTCATTTTTATTTACGTTCAAGTAAAGTTTTTGACAGATGAAAAATTATATTTCTAAAAATTGGTCAACTTATTTAAACATTGGCAAACTAAGTAGATTATAATTAAAGTTCTAAAATTTTGCAAAAAAAATAAAATAAATATAACATAGTATTTTTTTAAAACCATAGAAGAACTTGTCTTAGAAAAATAAAATACAAGTATGAAGTCTCATGAATGAGTTAAACCTGTAGAATTTTTAATATATATATGGGAATTAAAAAAATAAGAATATAGTATTTTGTGTACATACACACATACACATGTGTTGATAATTGTAGTATGTCTAGGTTTGAACCAACATCAATCCTAATGAAACAATTGAATAGTTACATAATAATTTTGATTTACATAACAATTAGGAGAAAATCATTATAGCCATGTGGCACATTCAAAAGCACTCATATATCCAACCTAGGTCTAGGAGGCTACCACAATATTTTACAAAGAAGACACCAACAATCTAATTAATTAACAACCACTTATATATTTCAGATATTTATGACAATTGTTACCATTCTTGATAATTACTTTAATTCATTTATTTTAAACATGGTTTGAAAAAGAAGATGTTGTTAGATAAATAAACAAAACTGTAAAGAAAAACAACACAAGATTTTATTTAGGGGAATGTTAAGTAGACCCATGTTTTTACTAAATTTACCTACCAATGATAAAGAATATGGTAATCATGATGAATGTGGTTGGTTTTCATTGACTTTGGATCAAATAGTAGAATAATATTTTAAATGTCATTTTTTTTTTTTTTTTTTTTTGTTTTTTTTCCATGATGGTTAAATGGGTGGGTCAATTTTGTAAAACCCTGGGTCTTATTAACATTCCATTATTTATTTATTTATTTATATATTTAAAGTCATTTGAATGACCTCATCCATCTGCTTCGTGTACAACCTTGAGATTAGATCTTACATGGCACGAGGTAGCCATGAGGACGTGGACTTGGTGACCCCCTATTCCCGTAGTCCCATATTTGGTGCCCTATGGCTGCACATCTGACAGCGTCATTTCTCGAGCTGGCAAGCTATTATGGACCCCTATCTCTGATTCTTCACAATAATAAAATGGACTCGTGTTTTGTCTTATTGAACTGGATATCATGCAGTCCTGTTTATTTTTTTCCTTTGCTACGTACTACTAGCGTATGTATGTAGTTCAGTAATTATGTATATGAACGACCTAAAATCCTTTGTTTGGAAGAGAATTTGGTTGTCTAATGCTCAAGTTGGAAAATCATATAATCTACACTCCTTTAGAGCACAGTGATGGCATTGTTGTGGAATATTATTGTTTTCAGTAGAGTTTAATATTGATTTTTTATTGAAAATAACAAAGTCAACTCTAAATTGTATTTATTTATTAAATTCTATACAGATTCTCTTCTACTGACCATCACTTTTTTTTACAATTGCAGAACATCTTCTCTCACTTTAAGATACACCTAAAGAATAGTTATATTTTTACTGACTGTTATTATAAACTTTTGTCAAGTTTGCATTGTGGACTTTTTCTAAGTGTCCACTGAGATTTACTAGAAGATTGTGTTTAGAAATTCAATGATTGTTATTTTTTATTATTTTAAAGATAGAATTTCAACAACAAAAACTTTGTAAAACAGTTAAAGAAGTTTTTCATAGCATCTAGTTACATAGGTTTGTGTATTTATATATTTGGATGGTTAGGGGCTTAGAATAGGATTGTTGTGCAATTTTGTAGCGAGTTGAAACTCTACTAAAAAAAGAGTGTTAAAACACATTGTTCACCCAAGAAAATACCTATAACAACATAAAAAAGAAATGAATGTATATTATATAAGTGTGCTCAATAAAAATAAATTATGCATCATTATTATCAGTTTTAACTCTAGACATAAATATACACACCAGTTAATATAAATATTTATTATTAAATTTTTTTGAAATTCAAATTTAAGATATCAAAAAATAATAATTTTAATTAAGATATATGTTTAATATATATATATATATATATATATATATATATAATCATGTTAAAAAAATATACTTGACAAAAAAATCATATTTTTATTGTAGTTTCATTACTTAGTTGAATACAATATTCTACAAAAGTCAGATTGATGGTTTTAAAGTTTTCAATTTTTGTTTCTAATTTTGCCATCCAATTTATGTTTAATACACTAGAATTTGTAACAATTAAATTAGTTACACATGATACATTGCATTGCAGATATTAATATCACTGTGAATATCAATATTACACACTAAATGTGCAATACTAGTAACTATACAACTACACCATTGAGTAGTACATAGACATGTTTAAAATAATTTACCCAATCAAACTTATTAAAATAAACCATATTTTCAAAATTGCTTGCAATCTTGATTTTTGGTATCTGAATGGATAAGAAAGTATCACCATGTATCAAACACATGAAAGCATATTCAATGCATAAAATGCATTATGCTATTCAAGACATTTTTTTCAAATAGATGATGATCGTTTTGAAAACTACAGCAGCAGATATCAGTTACATTTATAAATTTTGTGCATTGCCATCTCACATTACAAAAAAAAACTTTACATAACAATTATTATAAAATAATTTCTCATCTGTTGAATATTGCTATCTTTTCCTCCCAACTTTACATCTTATATCCTAGTATTTAAATCCTGAATCCCAAAGTTAGATTCCCAATCTTTCGTGCTCTAAAACTTGAGCCATTGGATACTGAACATTAGTCCATACTGAGCAACTAGTCAATAATAAAACCAAGCATACTAATAATGTGACCACAATTTTTGTTACTACCACCACATTCATTACATGCCACTCACATCCTTTGTCAAATAAAAGACCACTTTTTTTTCATATATATTAGTAAAATAAAAATAAAATTATCCTATATTTTGAAAGAGAATAAAAATATAGGAGAATGATAAATAGACCTAGATATAGTGTTCAACAGATGAGAAAATATTTTAAAATACAATATTCAAATCAACCTACCTATGATGGAAAAAAAAAAAACATGGTAATCATGATGAATGTGGTTGGTTTTCATTGGTTTTGGATCCAATAGTGGAGAAATGAATGTAGAGGTCATTTTCTTTTTTCATGATGGTTAGGATGGATGGATCAACTTAGTAAAAATCTAGAGCTATTTAACTTTTCCCATTATATATATATATATATATATATATATATACTAAAAATTGGAATAAATAAATAAATAAAATATACAGGGTGATGGCATTAGCAATACCCCAAAAACATGATATTTTTCTATTTACATGTTAGTTGAAGAAAGATACAACTTGTGTTTCCCCGTCCAAGTCATCTCTTCCCCTCCTTACCCTCTCTCCCCCCTCCCTCCCTCCCTCCCTGCCCAAACCGTCCATCTCACTGCTGCTGCTTCACAGCCTTCTGCCAGCTCTATGATGTGAAGACGCAGGGTCTCTGCCTTCCCCTCTTCCCTTGACATCATGGCATGATGGAAAATCAACGTCTTCTTCTTCTGCAGTTAGTTTTCACAATGGAGGAAAAATGTCATACACTCGTTTTCGCATTGACTACCACCAGAATGACTACATAGGAATCTTTGCCGTAATGGAGGCACTGGGGAACAATCAGGTACTGAAGGAATTGCGAAGTGTGGTCATCAATGCGGCGGCTAAATGATGTCAAAGCATAGGCCACCTGACAGACAGACAGACAGACAGCAGTATGGTTGACATGTTCGGGACGCTGATTTTATACAATCTCTCCGCGATACTACTGGGATTCAACATTGTGTGACTCTTGCTTGAGACAGATTCATTCCTTGGCTTCTTTTCAAATTTCAAATTGCATTGCTCGCTCCTACGATGTTACAACATTTTCGGTTCTGGCTGAAGGCAGTAGCAATTGCACACATCTACCTCTGTAAAGTCAATTCTGGATATGGAACCGAAATTTTCATCCTGATTGTTGTCAGCTGTGGCGCCATGGTCGAGTAACCCACGAAGGGATTCAAAAGGTGTCACTTCACCCTGAACCTCAATAGGAACCAGATCGCTGCCGCTGTGAATGACGGCGCTAGGACGTTCCCTCCTGTTGCCAGCTGCGTGACCGGCACGGCCTTCTTTGCAGACGAAAACACCCCTGTTGTGGCCAACGTCAACGTCGTCAAGACCGCTTTCAAGGCTGCTTTCGACAAGGACGTCATTGACACCAAAAAACCACCGCAAGTGGACGAACCCTTGTCAGTAGATAATTGAGTGTATACACCCTTAGACAAGAAGGAAATTGATTCTTGGATAGGAGTGAGGGAGCACATTAATCCAACTCCAACTGCAACCAAGATCCTGAATTCATAGGCGATAAGAATCAACACTGATAACGACGTCGAAGAGGCACCCTTCCAGCAATTATCGGCTGAAGTCCTTCACGGTAATTACCAACACTGATATCTGACTATTTACCACGGATGTAGACGTTGTAAAAGAGTCCTTCTGTGTCTTTGGGCAAAATATGCCGAACGACAGGTGGCTTGATATTTTTCTTGAATGCAAGTGCTTCCCCGGAATCTCTACGTCCAATTTAACAATTTGTTTCGAGACTGATGTGAAAGCTATAAGTTGTTCATCTTCACTTCTAAACATGCTTATTACAATTTAGATGTTGACATCTTCCAATGCCTGTGGAAGAGCTTTATTCTCGAGCATTGAACATCAGAAACTGAATCGAGTTGTGTTCGTCATCTCCAGTGATTCTAAATACGCACCAAGGTTTCTAAGCACATCTGTGGAAGTGATCATTAACTTGCATAAGTCAACTATGACATAGCAGATTGCATGGAAAGGTCAAGCTGCGTCAGCTCCTACTTTCAAACTGCAGAGATGATGTGTCTCTGAAGGACCAACTAGAATTAGCGCATCAGCAAGATCATCAGAGAACTCTTCTAAACTCGTGCTATATTTCATGCGTTGCAAATAACCATTTCTCCCATGTTCTGTCCATTCAGACATAAAAAACTGAAACTCGGAGAATTACTTAACTCGACCGAAGTGGGCCCTAATGCTAAGGTCACTCTCATGAAGATATTCCGGACAAAAGATACACTCCAGTCATCCGGAATAATAAAAAACAATACTCAGCTAAGGAATTCAATCGAAGCAAATTGAACGCACATTCAATATCCATATACTCCACTTTATTATTACTGCAGTTAAGAGTACATTTCAAAACTTGAATTAGAAAAAGCTGCTATATAGTAACCGACATTTCGTATAACCGTCGAGAACACATAATGAGCATTAACTACTTAAAAAAAACCATTACACGTTTCATCACAATTCATCGGGACAACTACATCACTCATCGTCCTCCTCCTCAGATTCAGCCTCCGCGCTGCGAAGCCAATCAACGAATGGGAGAGCAGACTTCCTCACCAAAGCACCAGGACTATTCGCTGAACCATTTGTTGACGGTACTGCATCATACCAGAGCAATATCTGCTCCTCTTCAAGGATTTCTTCGTCATACAAAACCTTGAGCAAGAGTGGAATCTCCTTACTTGCATTCGGGGGAAGAGCACAGCAGAATGTTTCAATCGCAGCTAAGAGGTCCTTCTGTGAAATTTCATCCTGCACAGCTGCATCCAGATAAGCCTTCTTCTTGGTAATTTCTTTATGCAGCCCCTTGCCGCAACCTTCGAAAAGAGCGACGAAAAATGCGTCCATTGCTTCACTTCTGGGAGAAGCCTTGTTCAATTGGACTGCCATTTGCGCAGGAGTCATCCCCTTCTTCAGACACTCCTTGAAATCAAGTAGAAACTTTTCTCGAGGACTCAACTCCTCCTTCGGAGAATCTGGCTCTTTCATCTCGTTCACCTCATTCTCTGTCTCCGACTTTTTAGAGGACGACTTCTTCAGCAACTTCGGGGCAGTTTGGCCATTAATCTTCGATCTTGGCGAGGGCTCGCTCAATTCAACACCATTCCCAACCATTACCATCTCACTTGTTGCCGCAGTCAACTGCTCGATAATCCTCCTCTGTGCAGCCTCGGCAGACGTATCAGTCTGCCACTGCACATCATCTTCATCATTAGCAACAGATTCTTCCTCATCAGCTTGGCTTGCAGAAGGGGAATGCTCTTCATCATCAGACCCTTGTTTCTTCTTCACAACTTTGGCATCAGACCCTGATTTACTCTTCTTCGAAGCCTCTCGCTTGAGCTTCTTCATTTGTTCGTCCGCAGCTTCTCCCTCTTTGAGACGCTCCTTCTCTGCCCGTCGCAGAGCACGGTCCTTCTTACCTCCTTTTTTCTGTTCTGGTGGATTCTTCAAAATGAATGTGGTCAGCTTATCACGCATGTCAACATCAGATACGTAACCACATGCAGCACATTTCAATGTTATGAGCTGCGTCTTGGTGATGACCACCTCCGTCTCAGGATTACCGCATCCATAGCACTGCACATACTTCTTGATAAAGTTCTCAAGCAGCGAAGCGAGCTTCGAAGTATCATGAGCACCATTCACGATACTCGTACCAGTTTTCTCGTCATACTTTGACTGAGCCCCTAGCTCACAACCAAAGTACTTGGTGGTGTAGGCAGGATGCCTTGCGAGTGCCTTCGCCACATCCACCATGTTAACGACGTTCGTCTTGATGCCGTTTCCACGCCCTTCAATCTTGGTGATGAGCTTGGGCATCTTGTACCTGTAAAAGGCGTCATCGCGGTTGCCAGCACCGATATTCTGAAGCGCCATGATTGAAAGCGTTAAGAAACCGAAGAGGATGCTGACTCACGAAAGCGCAACACACTAATTAGCTGAGCCACATGCAGCCGAGTGGGAGTACTGGATGGACTCGAAAGATGTTTGTATCTCTTTCTCGTTGTAGGACAATATTCTCCTAAGAGCCCAACCGACCCCAGGTAATAGCAGCCGGCTTCAGACATAAAAGAGTGTGCCGCCACCTTGCTGATCGCTTTTTAAATATTTATTTCTCACACTCACTCCAAACAGCTCCTCAATACCTCCCTGTTCAATCCTCACCTTTACGAACTATCAAATTCAAACCTCCTTCACACAAACACACCTGAAACCCTCGGAAAAAACACCGCACTCTGTAGAGATAACCCTCGGAAACAAAAATTCACGCAACAGACTCAGCAGAACATGAAAACTCCCAATCTCAAAACCCGGGTCTCCCAGTCTCCTCAACACTACAGCGCCGAACGATTCACGCTCCGATATCCAACACGCAGCGCCACGATTCCACACAGATTTGCGCACCAAGCGGCTTAGGAAACACAGGGCGGAACACACATGAGAGCAGGATTGCCTCAAGAAGACAGCAGTCGCAGAAGGGGGACGGGGAGCAAGCAGCAGCAGATGCAAGAAAGATGGTGAGAGGGGAAGAGGCAGAGGGTTGAATAAGCAAGAGGCTCAGACGAAGCTTTGGAGGCAGCCAGCAGTGTAGGGTTACGACGAGAGCGGTGGCTGCCCGTTTCCAATCTGCCCGCTCCCCTAGCCAAGAGCTTCTAAGCCCACGATGACCCCTCGAAACCCCCGGGTAAAGGACCCCGGGTAACATCCGGGTTTCGACGAGTGACTGAGAGAGCGGCTGCCTCTATCTAGGAATAATAGCCCTACTGGCCAGACTGCGACGACGGCAAGCAATATCGACCGATGCTTCTATTAAAGGCATCCATCCATCCATCCATCCATCCATCCCCGATGAGATCACACTCTGAATAAATGAATATCCGAATCTGTGGGGCTTGGGCGTTGTCCATCACACCGCTGCATGCACCTTGGATGAATGAAACGGCGAACTCTGCTTACCATGATTTTTTCAACGATAAAGTAACAAATTTCAACATTTGAACTCAGCAATCCATACTACTCATTTCATCTTCCATATTCCAGTTTTGTTTATTTTATTTTTTTACTCTCTAGTATTCTATTTGATAATGATGCAACTGTAAAATAATTCCAGTATGATGAATATTGTAGGTTTCAATATATTGTCTCAAATACTGAAGAAGTGAATTACAACTTATAAAATTTATTTCAAATCTATACTTTATTTAATTTCAATACACTAAAATGAATTATAACCAAAAAAAGTATCATAAAGTTAAGCTACTGTTGATATCAATCTATTATATAAAACAACTTCGAGGTAAGACAAAGAAACAAAGATGCTACTTAATTGATTGTTGATAACAGGAGGCAAAGTGGTTGGAAACCTCAGTATTTAAAGAATAAAATTGTTAGGATCAAGTTGTTTGAATAGTGAGGATTCCTAGTAATAGCTTCTTTACTTACCAAGCTTACAACTATCATGGACATATAAGAAAAAGATAATAAGCATATTCTTAAAATGTTCTATTAGATTTTAAAAGATTATAAAAGATTCTTAAGATATTCCAATAAAAGATTTTAAAAAGATTCTTAGAATATTTTAGAATACTTTAGAAGATTTTTAGAATATTCTAATAGATTTAAAAAATTTCTAAAAAGATTAAGAAGTTGTCCAAAAAGCTTTATAAGGTTGCTTCATCATCAAGCAACATCAAAACTTCTCAAAAAGCTTCCTAATACTTAATACATATTGGAATTGAGGCTGAAAAGATCCTCAGTCTTGACAATATAGTTCTTAGAGTTCTAGCTCATCTTTCTTAGTATTTTTTTTATACTCATTTGATTTAATTAGGTTCTTATTAGTTTCTTTATTGAAGCTCTTCCATTCAATTTTTTTTTTGATCTCCTATATAATGTATTTGTGATAATTTGTTGAGACTCTCTTCTTATCAATACTAGAGCTTGATTCTTCTTGATAGAGAGTGAATTATCTTTCTTCTTGAAGGCATCTAAGTGCTTTAGAGGTTATAAAGTATCTTCTTTTAAATTAATATTTTTTAGAAACTCTATTTTTTTTTTTTTTTTTTTTTTTTTTTTCTCTTTTAAGATGGTTGGAGGTGAGGATGTTGCTATAGTTGACTCTTCCAAGTTGAAATTAGATGTCATTATAAACACATTGAATGCTTTAGCTTGTAGAACTATTGGTGTTGAGGGATTTTTTATAAGATTGCATGGTGATGCAAGATTTGGAGCAATTTAGCATATGATACAACCACTTTTTAAAGTTTCTACATCCAAGGAGGTGGTGCTACATGTACTTCAAAAAAGAAATTCACCTATTTAATAATATAAGGAATCTTGGATTAATGTTTCAAAAAAAATTGATGGTACATGCTCTAAGTTTTGAGGATTTATTAACCAAATTTGATTGGTAACTTTTCTATTACTTGAGTGCTATCCAAAAAAAGTATCATGAGTTGGTTTAGTTGGAACCCTGCTCACAAAACAAGCCTTATTTTGGTTTGTTCTTTTATTTAAAAAAGAATCTTCAATCTTGACCAACTATGAAGATTTTTTAAAAGCATTTGTAGAGGCATTTGGCAAGCATGACAAGGTTCAATGGACAATAGTAAATATTTACTTATTACATCAAGGGTCATGCTTTGCATGAATTTATGCATCTAATTTTAAACAATTGGCTTATGACATCAATTGAGATGAATAAGCTCTTATGAGTCAATTCTATTGGAAACTAAGGGATGAAGTATAAGACCAATTACTATCATTACTTGATCTTCAAACACTAAATGAAGCTATCAACTAAGTTGTGAAGTGTGATAATCAAGTATTTCAATACCATCAAGATTAACACTTGTGAACTTTGACAAGATAATATATTAAAAATTTGTATTCTATTATTTTAATGAATATATTACTTCTACACTCCAGAGTTGAAGATATATAAATTGATGCAATACAGTTCAAATCTCTTATAGCAAAGAAAAAAAAACATCAATTTGAACAAAGTCTATACTTGTATTATAGTAAACAAGGCCACAAATCTGAGAATTGTCTAAAGAAACAACTTATAATCCAGACTAGAAGCACAATCATTTAAAAAAATGAAAAAAAATAAATGAATGGAAGACAATATTTTGGAGAAGGTATAGACATTTTGAATATAATGTCATGCCTTTTGGATTGACAAATATTTCAACTATATTCTAGCATTCAATGAATGTTGTTTTTCAAAAATTCTTAGACAAGTTTATTGTTTATTATCTTGATGACATCTTAATCTACTCCAAGATTCTTGAAGAACATAAAAAATATATGAGATATGTCTTGGAAAAGTTATAACATATAAGATTATATACCAAATTGAAAAAATGTATATTCTATCAATCAAAAGTGGAATTTTTTGAATATATTATTTCCAAAGAAGCCTTGTTAATGGACTTAAAGAAAGGTTAAGTTATATCAAAGTAGAAAATTTTAAAGATAATATAGAATATATAATATTTCCTTAGATTTATTAATTTCTATCAGATATTTATTAAAATTAGTTCGAAGTTGATATTCCTTTCACATGGTTGACATTCAAAGATAAAATGAAATAGAGACCTCAAGGACAAAAGGCTTTTCAAGATTTGAAGGTAACTTTTACTATAACTCTAATCTTAATGCATTCAAATTTCACAAAGGCCTTCAATTTAGAGAGTAATACTTTTGACTTTGTATTAGGAGTTATATTATCACAAATGAAAAAGAATAGACAACTTCACCTAATTTCATTCTATTTCAAAAAGTTTTTAGTTGTAGAAATCAATTATGAGATTTATGATAAAGAGTCCCTTCTCAAGTCATGATATTCTAATTTATTTCGGTGCCGCCTTGAATCTAAGACTTCTTCTACTTCAAACTCTTCATTATTGTCTACTTCTATAGGAAGAGGTGGAGCTTGTTGTCTTCTTGGTATGTCCACTGTCTTGTATGGTTCAAGAAGAGACACATAGAATATTAGATGGATTTTCATTGACTCTAGTAGATGTAAACAATATGCGACTAGATTGATTTGTGTAGAAATAAAAAATGGTTCTAGCCTTCGATAGTCCAACTTATCACTAGGACGAATAGTCTTCATATTGTGACGAAGTAGCCATACCTTATCACCCAAGTGGAATGGTGGTTGTTCCTTTCGATAGACATCCGCATTGACCTTTTGCTGTTCTTCAGCTTCTTTTAACTAAGCCTTCATCGTTGCATGTAGCTCTGACAAATGAATCGCCAAATCTTTCACAACAGGATTATCAACTTTTGAAAAGTCAAAAGTATCAAGTCGTGGATGATAACCATAATTAGTAAAGAAAGGTGTTTGTTTTATACAAGAATGTATTATACTATTGTAAGCAAACTCTGCCAATGGCAAAAGAGTTGTCCAATCATCTTGTTGGTAGTTGATGGTATATCTTAAATATTGCTCCAAAACTTGATTAACATGCTCCGTTCTATCCATCAATTTGAGGATGGAATATTAAAGATAGTTTTATATTCACTTTTAGAATCTTGAAAAGAGTCTGTCAAAATCTTGATACAAATTGAGTTTTCGTATCTAATATAATATCCTTAAATAATCCATGATAGCGATAGATATTATCAAAAAAGAGCCTAGCTGTTTCTTCACCTGTAATAGATTTTGTATATAGTACAAAATGTGCCATCTTGGTAAAACGATCTACTATCACGAATATAGAGTCATAAGAACCTGAGATTAGAAGATCCATGATGAAGTCCATAGAAACAGAAGTCCATGATTGTTCTAGAATGAGTAATGGCTGAAAAAGCCTAAAAGGTCGATGACGAGGAGTTTTTGATCTTGAGCAAACATCACATGATTGTACAAAATCTTTGTCTGCCTTCCAAATTTGAGGCCACCAAAAATCCCTAGATATCAGTTCCAAAGTCTTATTGTATCCAAAATGTCTTGCTATTGGGAAGTTGTGACGAGCTTGAAGTATACATAAACGTGCTTCTCCTTCTGGAACATATAAGCATCCTTCAAAATAGAGTAGGTTGTTCTTGAACTCCAATTTAGAGGGATCATGAGATTTAGAAGAATTATTCTTGATATCATGAAGAAGAGGATCTAAAGACGTACTTAACTGGACTTGCTTAAGAAAAGTTAAATCAATAGTCAATATTGATTTTATTGCTCGAAGATGAAATTGCTTCAGCCTCAAGAGAACCGTTCTTTGTTGCTCAAAAGCTACATCTCCTTCTTTTGGTACAAGTTAAGAATGTCTAGACAAGGCATCAAACAAACTTTGTTGTTTTCCTGGCCGATAAGTGATGATGAACTCGAATCTTGATAAAGACATGCTCCAACGAGCTTGATGATGATTTTAATACTGGTGTTGGCATGAAATACTTAAGGTTCTTATGATCCATATATATGGTGACTGGATTGGAAGCGCCTTCTAAATAATGATGCCATTCTTGAAAAGAATCCATAATTACAAGAAGTTCTTTGTCATGGATCTCATAATTGATTTCTGTCACTGAGAATTTTCTTGAATGAAAGGCTACTGGGTGAAGTTTGTCATCTGTTTCCATTTATGACAAAACTGCACCTAGAGCAAAGTCTGTTGCATCTGTTTCCATAAAGAATGCTTCAGAAAAATCAACATGATATAAGATTGGTGCAGAAACAAACGTTGTCTTCAAAGATTCAAAAGCAACTTGTGCTTCTTGATTCCATTGGAGTTTGTCTTTACAAGTCAAACGTGTAAGTAGAGTTGCAACTCGAGAAAAGTCCTTGATGAAGATCTGATAGTAGTTGGCAAATTCCAAAAAGCGTTAGACATTTCTTACCATTTTGGGGATCTTGCAATCTATAATAGTTTGAACTTTCTTAAGATCTATCATAAGTCCATCATTTGAAATGATGTAACCTAAAAAATCGACTTGAGTAGTGTGGAATACATACTTTTCTATCTTGGCATAGAGTCTTGCATCTCTTAATTTTTGTAACACATGGCGAACATGAAGTTCATGTTCTTCTAGATTCTTAGAATAGATCAAGATTTCATCTAGATAACAGACCACAAAATCATCCAAAAACTCTCAAAAAACATCATTCATTAGATGATGAAAAGTTGTTTATGCATTTATAAGTCCAAAAGGTATGACATTGTATTCAAAATGTCCATACCTACTTCAAAATGCAATCTTCCATTCATCTCCTTCTTTGATGCGTACTAGATTGTATGCTCTCCGAAGATCTATTTTTATATAGATCTTAGCTTGATTCAGCTGATCAAGAAATTCAGATATTAAAGGTAGTGGATACTTGTTCTTGATGGTAATCTTGTTGAATCCTCGATAATCAACACACATCCGCAATGATCCATCTTTATTCTTCACAAATAGAATTGGAACTCCTGCCGGAGATTTAGAATGGAGTATGAAATTCTTGGTTAGATTTTCTTCAATATACTCCTTGAGTTCAGTCAACTCATTTTGTGATAAACTGTATATTGGTCCGAATGGCGGTTGTGCTCTTTCTTGAAGGTCAATTGAGCAATTATAGGGACAATGTTCCAAGAGTGTATCTGCATTCTTTTTTTTTGAATATATCTTGAAATTCTTGATATTGGCTTGGAATGCCACTTGAAGTCTTTCCACCAGTAGAAACAAGTGTGGCATAAATAATATATGGTGATTCTTTCTTAGCAGCATGCAAGAAAGCTTTTACACCTATAAATACAGGTTTAATTGAACTAGACTTATGACTCTCTACTTGATTAACTACACTGTTAATTATACTTTTAGAGAAAGTAAGTGTTTGAGAAATCCAATCTATTTGAGGGTTGTATTTTTCTAACCACGATAAACCTAAAATGACTGGATTAAAGAGAGATCTAATGATATTAAATACTACAAAGCTATTATAACCATTGATTATTACTTCTATAGGAAAGATTTTGTAAATAATATCTCTAGAAGACAATGGCGACCATCTATGACTTCTACATGAATAGGTTTAGTTTTCTTTACTAAAGATATGCTATGTCTTTTAATAAATTCTTTATCTAAGAAACATGTTGAGGCTCCTAAATCTAACAAGACAGAGGCTTTGTAATATTTAGGTCCTAAAATAACATTTAATGTTAAACAAGGAGAGGGCTCTGAGGAGAGATTATGACCTTTACTAGATGTTGTACAAGGTTCCAACTGCACGGTCCCTATTGTAGCTGAACAAACTCATTTTTTGACATATTATCTTCTTTGACAGCCATACTCCTCATTTTATGGTTCCATCTTTTCTTTGGATGATGTTGAGCAGTGTGTTTTGATTCTCCACAATATACACATAATCCTTTTTGACGATGACAAGTCTTTTCTTGCTCAATAAGAGGTTTGAAACATACTACATCAATTTATATATCCTCTACTTCCGAATATATGTATTGAAGAGGTGTTGCTGTTGCCATTGAATTATAGTAACGTTGAGGTCCACTTGTATGGTTCTCAGATCGAAATTCAAAAAGGCGATTGTCGCACTTCATAGCAAAGTCAATTGCTTGACTCAATGTTTGAAGATCAGGTAAGTTGAGCATCAATTTTTTTACCTCATATTATAATCCGTAGATAAATTGGCTAATAAGTGCTGCATCATCCTTCTTGATATCAGTTACAAGTTGTCAAAATTGAGAAGTGTACAACGTTACTGATCGATTGTCGTATCGTAAAATACAGATCTTATTAGTTGCAACACGAATTGCATCATGTTCTCTATACATGGATCAAAACTCCACCAGAAAAGCCTCTAGATTATCCAATATTACATCTCGTTGTTCAAGAAAAGATAAAAATCATTATACTGCTCCACCTAAAAGAAGCGTACAAATGAATCTAACTTGCGATCTTGGAGTTGAATAGCTTTGGAATTGAAGTTTAATCAGAAGTTGCACTTGATTGATAAATCTCCAAAACTTGGATCTGGTGCCATCAAATTTCTCGGGTAGGACAATTCTTGGTTCTCTAACACTGAAAGGACGTTCCACCATAGGAAAAAAGACATGATTTGGTGCAGATGGTGAAGCAACTCCAACCATTTCTATATCTTCACTTCCTACCAATCTTATTGCTCCTTGTGGTGGTAAATTGAATTGATGCATTGCAAGCATTAATTTCCTCAATTGCTCTTGCATTTGTGCCATTGCACTCTTCATTTCAATAAGTTTTGCCATGATAACACTTAGAAAAGAGAAGATATTTAATAACGCTGAAGACAAATAGAAGAGAGGACTTGAGAACAAAGAAAATACTTAGGACAATATTAGTTTAGAAGAGGGTAATTTGTAACTTCTAATATTCTTATATCTTATAAAAAAAAAAGGGGTAATCCACTCTTAATCAAGATTAGACAAAGCTCTGATATTATAGGTGTACTCTTGATAATTTGTCAAAGACAAGAACTCGATGAAAAAGCAATTCAGACAAGTGAGCCTTCACTCAAAGATCAGTAACAAAATATAAATAAGCAAGTATGTATATTCAAAAAGAAACTGGAATGCCTATTGCCAAAAGACAAAAAAACTAGAGATCCTTGAAACTAGACTAGAAGCAAGAAAGGAGTTGACAAGAGTGAAGCCTTCTTTACTCTTGTCTCTATATATACTATCTAACTAGGGGCTACGTGGCGACGTTCTATAGGACCTCCAATATGTGTTGACTTTGTAGGACACATGCCTTGACTTACAAGGCAAGTTTTTCTACATGTGGGCCACATAGTTAGCTTGATCTTCAAGCTAACAACATGTGTGGCACATGGCCAACTTATTGACCACGTTTATAATCAAAAAAGTCAATTAAAGACACCTATGAAGTCAAAGCACCATCTATGAAGCTTCTAAGAAGCTTTTATATCAAATACTATAGAATTAACTTATTTTTACCTACTTTTACTTGATTCCACGTATTTGTATATATAATTACTAGCTTACATGAGTATGTCCGTGACAAAAATTTACCTTCAAATCTTGAAAAGCCTTTTGTCCTTGAGGTCTCTATTTCATTTTATCTTTGAATGTCAACCATGTGAAAGGAATATCAACTTCGAACTAATTTTAATAAATATCTGATAGAAATTAATAAATCTAAGGAAATATTATATATTCTATATTATCTTTAAAATTTTCTACTTTGATATAACTTAACCTTTCTTTAAGTCCATTAACAAGGCTTCTTTGGAAATAATATATTCAAAAAATTCCACTTTTGATTGATAGAATATACATTTTTTCAATTTGGTATATAATCTTATATGTTATAACTTTTCCAAGACATATCTCATATATTTTTTATGTTCTTCAAGAATCTTGGAGTAGATTAAGATGTCATCAAGATAATAAACAATAAACTTGTCTAAGAATTTTTGAAAAACAACATTCATTGAATGCTAGAATATAGTTGAAATATTTGTCAATCCAAAAGGCATGACATTATATTCAAAATGTCTATACCTTCTCCAAAATATTGTCTTCCATTCATTTATTTTTTTTCATTTTTTTAAATGATTGTGCTTCTAGTCTGGATTATAAGTTGTTTCTTTAGACAATTCTCAGATTTGTGGCCTTGTTTACTATAATACAAGTATAGACTTTGTTCAAATTGATGTTTTTTTTTCTTTGCTATAAGAGATTTGAACTGTATTGCATCAATTTATATATCTTCAACTCTGGAGTGTAGAAGTAATATATTCATTAAAATAATAGAATACAAATTTTTAATATATTATCTTGTCAAAGTTCACAAGTGTTAATCTTGATGGTATTGAAATACTTGATTATCACACTTCACAACTTAGTTGATAGCTTCATTTAGTGTTTGAAGATCAAGTAATGATAGTAATTGGTCTTATACTTCATCCCTTAGTTTCCAATAGAATTGACTCATAAGAGCTTATTCATCTCAATTGATGTCATAAGCCAATTGTTTAAAATTAGATGCATAAATTCATGCAAAGCATGACCCTTGATGTAATAAGTAAATATTTACTATTGTCCATTGAACCTTGTCATGCTTGCCAAATGCCTCTACAAATGCTTTTAAAAAATCTTCATAGTTGGTCAAGATTGAAGATTCTTTTTTAAATAAAAGAACAAACCAAAATAAGGCTTGTTTTGTGAGCAGGGTTCCAACTAAACCAACTCATGATACTTTTTTTGGATAGCACTCAAGTAATAGAAAAGTTACCAATCAAATTTGGTTAATAAATCCTCAAAACTTAGAGCATGTACCATCAATTTTTTTTGAAACATTAATCCAAGATTCCTTATATTATTAAATAGGTGAATTTCTTTTTTGAAGTACATGTAGCACCACCTCCTTGGATGTAGAAACTTTAAAAAGTGGTTGTATCATATGCTAAATTGCTCCAAATCTTGCATCACCATGCAATCTTATAAAAAATCCCTCAACACCAATAGTTCTACAAGCTAAAGCATTCAATGTGTTTATAATGACATCTAATTTCAACTTGGAAGAGTCAACTATAGCAACATCCTCACCTCCAACCATCTTAAAAGAAAAAAAAAAAAAAAAAAAAATAGAGTTTCTAAAAAATATTAATTTAAAAGAAGATACTTTATAACCTCTAAAGCACTTAGATGCCTTCAAGAAGAAAGATAATTCACTCTCTATCAAGAAGAATCAAGCTCTAGTATTGATAAGAAGAGAGTCTCAACAAATTATCACAAATACATTATATAGGAGATCAAAAAAAAAATTGAATGGAAGAGCTTCAATAAAGAAACTAATAAGAACCTAATTAAATCAAATGAGTATAAAAAAAATACTAAGAAAGATGAGCTAGAACTCTAAGAACTATATTGTCAAGACTGAGGATCTTTTCAGCCTCAATTCCAATATGTATTAAGTATTAGGAAGCTTTTTGAGAAGTTTTGATGTTGCTTGATGATGAAGCAACCTTATAAAGCTTTTTGGACAACTTCTTAATCTTTTTAGAAATTTTTTAAATCTATTAGAATATTCTAAAAATCTTCTAAAGTATTCTAAAATATTCTAAGAATCTTTTTAAAATCTTTTATTGGAATATCTTAAGAATATTGTATAATCTTTTAAAATCTCATAAAATATTTTAAAAATATTCTTATTATTTTTTTATAGAAATATTTTAATAATATAAATTTAAAGAATTTCTATAATGTTTTATGGATAACTAGGCCTTATAGAAATTCATAATTAGAGAATATAAATTTGCGATCGAATGGTGTTATTTTGTTGATCATGTTGTAAAAGAAAGATTTTATCTTCATAGTTATGTATTGGATTTATGATCTTTAATCACAATTTATTAGTTAAGGTTTTATTGCATCAGTAATCAATTTTGAAAACATATATTTTTTTAAATATTTTTTAAATTAGACACTATTTATAAAGATAATATGTAAGTTTTTTATTTTATATATTACTTTTATTAAGAATTAATATGATTTTAAGTTTATTGACTAGAATTTATAAATATTTGTTTAGAATATTTAGAAATGAAGATTTAGAAATGAAGAGTTTTAAATTTGATGAGATGTTAAGATTCAAAGTATAATCAGGTCTTATAGTTTAAGATTTGATAAGTATTAGGATTTAAGATTAAAGAGGATCTTTGATTTAAGATTTGATAAGTATTAGGATTTAAGATTAAATAAGATCTTTTGTTTATGATTTGATAAGATTTATGATCTAGGATTGGAATGAAAGCTATAATATTAATAAGTTTTGAAATTGGTGGCATCAAAAATGAAAAATTTATTGATATTGAAAGTTATGAAGACTTCACCAACAAAGAATTTGTAGTTTATTTTTAACAAGTATCAATCTTTATAACAATATCATTGGCAATATGGACTTCCTTAACTTTAATTAATTTCAATAAAATCTTTGGTAGACTTTACTAAAGATCTTTTAATGTCATGTATGTTTAATTTTTTTTATAATATATTTTCTAATCAAAATAATATATTTTATAATTTATTATGGAAAAATTTAAATATTTTAAAATGGCTATTTAAAACCATTTAAAGACATGTTTTTTGAATGAACTAATTTTTTCTAATAGATTTTGTATAGGATTCTTTCACCAAAAAGCATGTTTACTCTTTTTCTTTTATCTTGATCCAATCAACACTAAAATAGATAACACTGTTATTTTTAATGTTTACAAATGAAGTAAACCTATATAAAACCATCCTATGATATTACATGTTAAACTTCAATATTGAAACCTTTAAATAAATAAAAAATAAATTTAAAATCTCCAAATATTCACAAGTAACTATATGTATTTCTACTTCAAAAGCTCAAGAAATTTTGTATTGAGTGCAATTTATCATTTTCCATTAATGTATGAACCCTACTTTTTAAAAATAACAACAATCAAATGAAACAATACACACACACACATATATATATATATATATATATAACCTAGGGAATGCAATGTTTTGATACAATATCACTCCAGGGTGTCAAAATGCCACAGGTCCGGATGAACCTGTTCCTCTCAAGGAACAAGTCCATCTCTACAATATTTCATGGAAGCAGTCATAACATTCATGGTTTCTCCAAGATAATAAGACTGGAATAATCATTAAAAACCCTGATTCTTCCGCATCGATCCAACGAGTGAGTTTGCGTGAGTGTATGTGTGTGTGTGTGTATGTGTGCATGCTCAGAGTTGCAGCATGATCTGGAGCTCTGGATGCACAAAAGAAAGGGGAGGTGGAATATTCAGCAAGAAGTATAAGACACGGTGCCTAGTATCACAAATTGCCTTTGAAGCGTGGCTCCTAAGGCGGAGCCACGCATTTGCAGTTTGCATGGAAGTTAGCAGTGAATGATACCATCGCTTGCACAGGTGAGTCAAATTGGTGTCAGTGAATGGCTCAGCTACCACGCGTTGAAGAAGCTGTCCGTTGAGTTTACTTTGTTTTCTGATTAGCTTGGTGACGGTATGCTCTTACATATATATATATATATATTCCTTCTGAAATGGACATACCATAGAATTTTTGCATGCACACAGAATTCACCTCATGTTTATTTATTTACTTATTTGGCTGTTTTTTGTATGTGAAAAAACGAAGGTGTTTGACAAGGAAGGAAAATTGCTAGTGTAGGGTAGTTCAGGGTCAGACATGTATGCACGTCTTGAACTTGGACTTTCTCAACAGTTAATGCAAGCGAAGAAGCACTGTAAACGAGCCGAAGTACTATGACAAGAGCCTGCTTCACTAATTCGGAGTGCCTGTCCGACTCCTCTGAACGATCTTCTCTTATTCTAATTCCTGCGTTTGTCAACAACACATCATCTTGGCCACCAGAAGCACAGGAAGTTCTACTGAACTTGAGATTCATGCATCTAGTGTTAGTCCTAAGGAGGCCATCAATACCATGTTGCTTTGTTACGGCTTGACAGGTATTCAGTGACAATGTCACTGGTTCCAAGGTAACTGTTGAATACTCTAGTTGGTTTCATCAACGCTTGGTTGGAATGCTTCGCAGTATCTTTTGTGTATTTGTGGCGCCAGGGCAATGGTAACCGGGTTTCTGTTTTTCACTTTTGTTCAGAAAATAGTTATACGGCATACATGGAGAGCGTGAAAGCTGCGCATGTGAAAATTGTTTGTGTACTCCTCTGCACAGAAGGATATGTACTGCTCTCATGAGCTCATGAGAAACTAAAGGCTTCGTTGATTTTTAGGAGGATAATTGCCCCAAGAATTGTCAGACTGACATGGTAGCGAGGCAGGATTTGAATAACGATTGTGACATTGTAAGCGGCATCCATGAATGACGGCACTCGTGTCGTTCGTTTAGAAGATCGTTTCATTCTCAAGTTTGTTCGCTCTGAGGTCCATTGAACTGAAGTGCCTGAGACTTATGAAAAAATTCCGAGAGGTGCTCAAGCCCTGTGTGTCTCTTCAATACTAACATGAAAAAACATGAGTGTCACGGTCTCAATTCTCAACGGAGAAAACTGTACAGTCCTGTTCAACAGAATGTACAAAAAGTAATGCGACAAATGTCTGTTTGGCATTGCAGAATTCCTCTTGTTTTTCATCTGCGTGATAATATTTGTGATAGGGTATTTATTTTTATTTATTTATTTATTTTTAATTTAATGTTGGGCTACTGTAGCTGAATTAGCTGCCCTCTGTTTTGCATGGAATAGCCAAAATCATGTTCGTGCATGCAGGGGCATGCTGCCAAGACGATTTGTCCATCGGGACGTTAGCAGTGCGTTAAATAATCCGATACTCCGCACAGCTGCCGTATTCTATGTTCGAGGTGGATAAGAGTGATATTATTGACGAAACCATCATGGAAACGGGGCTTAAAACGTGCAATGATACGAAGGGTGGGGAACTGGCACATGAAAGGGCTAAACGGTTGTAAAATAGACGATTAAGATTTGCAATAGAGTTCTTACTCGACCACGATTGAGGTTCCTGGACGAGCCTACCTGTGGCCTTGACAGGTCGGTCTAAATTCCGAAGAAGGGTTACACTGACATCCTTTACTTTAAAGAGTTTACTGGTTTCAATCCCACATATGCTAGATGACGTGCGCAGAACACCTGTGTACTTACCAACGTTACCTGAGTAATGATCTGCGTCTACAACTGTACGATGTGCTGCCGCCTTTTCAGTCACGTCAAAACTCGAGAAATTTGGCTCGGCGTCTAAAGCTACGGAGCTGCGCACTCTATCTACATCTTTTATGGCCACTCGACATATGAGGTGAAAGTGCCTTCATGGCTGATAGAAGTGTGAGTCGAAGTGTGAGGTATCTGTTCATTGTTTCTACTTTCAGGATGCTCTTGCACTTTTGGACTTTTTTATCTTTTTATATATCGATCTAAGAAACAGACAGTGTACTTTAATGGCTCGTGTAGCTGCATGTTAACAATCGTACATATTGTTTCCATTATTTTGCAGCCATGACATTCCGCTGTCCTTTGCTGCGAAATTCCTGGGAACGTTTCCTTCGGCATGTCAATCCATAATTTGATGATCAAGAGCTTGACACTTCTCTGATCAAGGTATGCTTCTGTGTCAAGCTTGTATGCTTTTTTTTTTGGTTTGTATTTACTGGAGTCTGCCATGTCCAAGCCTGTCTCGAGTATGAATTTCACGAGAACTTCTTAGAAATGAAGAACCGACAAGAGTTACAGTTAGTCAGAGATCATTGAGTTAGACTGCAGACTAACCAGATTCTAGGGCGTGTTCACAGGATATGGAAAGAGGCGGGGGCCATGGCGAATCTATCAACCAATATGGTGGTGAAATTCTCAACGACGAGTATGAATATTCACATGATGCGTTCACTGCGGATTAGAAGATCCAATTCATATCGACTAGAGTAAGTCCTAATATACTATCAATAGTCCAAGCATCGCGACTGTGGCTGAGATCTTTCCAATTTCTCAGTTGGATGTAATAATCAGATTCATTAGAAGTTTTTCCCTGACACACAAATGGCGACAGAACGGGTTGCCTATAACGGTGTCTGATAAGGAAGGAAGTTCAAACAGGTTCTTCCGCTTCTGCCATATGTTCCTAACAATTTGTGTACGTTCAATTAGCATGGTAGTCAAGCAGGATTTTCCACCCAAATACATGCACTAACCCGCAGATCTTTTCGATAACATGCGTCGAGACTAGGGCTGTAACTGGCTGCAAATATATTGTCTACATCACGCTCAGGGTCAGCATCGAAAGTGTCCATCGCCATGTTGACACTTCATCGAACTCCATCGGAGCGCATTGTAAAACCACAAACGCATGGAATGTGTGTGCGCATATTAGAAGCACAAGAGGGGATTGATCTTCAACCAAAAGTAATACTGATGTGACAATGTCGTAGGGGGTCGTAAGGTGTGTTATAAATCTAAATATTGAGATTCAGTGGATCATAGTGTTTGATAAGTATTCGGGGAATGCTCTCATTTGAAATTTACTATGTCGACTTTGTCGGAATCTCATAGAAGCTTTGAGGAAGCGATTTTTCTCTAGTACGAACTAGCTGCAGTAATCCCCAGTTAGGACAACTTTGTTTTTTTACCTAACGCTATATACATATTTGAGTTTACTCTCCGCAGTAATCCCAATAATTCCACAGTAGGATAACTTTGTTTTTTTACCGAATTCTAACTGTTGCGTGGATTGGATATTAATGATCAATGATAAAATGGAGGACTGGATGTTACCAGATATCCAACATGTTGGGTATCACTAACTCCCCTCAACATGGGCTCCTGTTGTCAACTCCAGATGGCGTGTCATTGTGCTTCCCCACTCAATGCACTTGTGCAGTTGCAAGTTGCAATTGACGAGCTGACGCTAGTAATTTTTCTCTGTTTCACTTTTATTTATGTGCTGCTATACAATCTTTACTAGTGTACTGATTGCAAGCTTGTGTTTTTTATTTTTGTTTTGTTCAACTCCAGTTTGTTGTTCTTGCAGTGTGATTGGTGATGGCGATCCTCCTTTGCTTGTGCAGAGCGGCGTTTGGTTCTATTTTGTCGTCGTTGGTGTTAGTTTTGTTGGAGGAGGATTGTGAGAGTGACAATATAGGTTCCACAGCGGACATAGCAACTTCTCGTAGTATTTGATTGAAAGGAGCTTCAGGGTTAGAGTTTTGTTCAGAGGTGCCACCAGCCAAGTTTTAGGCGGTTCATCGTGGATACTCCACGGGAGTGTTTGCCATCGTGGCCAGAGTGTAGAACTCAAGTTCAAAGTTATAAGGGTGTAAAATATAAGAGCTTTAGAGTACAAGAAAAGGCAAAGGAATTTCTACAACATGAATGTTAAGTCTAATTTTGGAGTCACAATTTTTAAAATTTTGTGTAACTAAGATGGGACTCTCTTCAGTCCAAGAGATTCCCTATTGCTAATAAAATCCACTCGTTACAGAGCCTTTGTGAACGTATCTACTTGTTGTATGTGGATATGTAACTAACATCAATTGTGTCGTTCTGTTGTTTGTTTTAATGCAGTGGTGGTCCAACTCTATGTGTTTTGTTCTTTGATGCATGATTGGATTTCTAAAAAGTCTAATGTTGTTTGTATTGTTGCACAACAATGGTGTCGGGTCTTCTTCATCTATGTACAATTCTTTGAATAGTCTAAAAAAATATATAATATTGCTGGTAGCTTCAAAGAAAATGCAATAATTTGCATTTATAGAAGAGAGTGTTGTAGTCAATTGAAGCTTGGTAGACCAAGATATTGGTGAGGATTTGTATAGGATTCACAATATAGATTTTTGTGAATTGATATCTCCTACCTAATCGCAGTTGGCAAAGACAAGTAGACCCCCTTTGTCATTGATGGAATAGAAGATGCCATAATCTATTGTACTCTTAAGGTATCTTAAGATCTTTTTTTCAATGATAAGATGTGTTGTGATATGGTCATATATCATAATATTTTTCTAACTGCAAATTGAATGTTGGTGGTATATAACAATCACTTGACAAGGCTTTGATAGAATTTAGGGTCAACTTCAAGGTCTTAATTTCTTGTTGTAGTTGAGTCTTTTGATTAATAGATATAGAAGAGGCTTTACAATTGCTCCATTCAAACCACTGTACTGCCTATAGTGAAAATAGATTCTATCTTTAATTTAATTTAGCTTGATTTCTAAGTATAATTTAGCATTTGTAAGATTTAACATCTTAAATGTATCCATCATTTTGTCTTTAAGTTTTCAAGTATGATCTTTGTTGTGCCTTATAATAATAATATCATCTACATAAAATAAAATAATAGTTTATTATCCATTTTGTATTACAAAATACATGTTTGAATCTTTATTATTTTTTAAAAGTTTTTGGTTTTGAAAGTATATGTTAATTCTACTATACCAAGCTTAGAATGCTTGTCATAGGCCATATAAGGTTCTTTCTAATTTATACACTTTGTTATAGCATATTTACTCTTCAAAATCTATATGTAACAACATATAAATCTTTTTTTTAAAAAAAATATATTAAAAATACTATTTTAATATCAAAATATTATAGTTTTTATTATTTTCTAGCTACTAAAGCTATTATACTTTTGACTATGAATCATTGTACAATATAAGTAAATATTATAAAGAAGTCATACCTTCTTTTTGTTCATATTCTTAGGCAACTACATGGACTTTTAATTTCTTTGTATTTTTATTAAACATTAGTTTTGTTTTAAAGATCCATCTTGTGGATATTAGACTTTTTTTTTCTAGTAAGTCAATTTGTTTCCAAGATTTGTTCTTTTCAATCAATTTTATTTTTCCTTGATTGGTTCTTGCCATTCATTGTATTAAACTATCTCTTCATAGGTTCTAGCTTCCATAATGTGCTCTATTATGAACATATAAATATTTCTATATTTTATGTAAGGTTTTTTTTTTTTATTTCCAATCAAATATCTTCTTTGAACAATAGATTCTATGTGTGGTTGAAATATACAACTGGTTGTGTCCCTTGAAGTTGGAAGAAATGAGCTACTTGTAGTTACAAACAAAGGTGAATTGGAGCTATTGTTATGTCCATAGTTAGAATTTTCAAAAGGCACAATTTGATCAATTATTGATGCATGAATATCATCCATTAAGTTTTTAGATGAAGTCTTCGTCTCTAGAAATAATTTAGGTTCATTTGTAAGAGTTAAGTAGTTTCTTATGTAATCAAAGTCTATAAGTGTTTTATCAAATATAATATCTTGGCTGATGTACATATTGCAGAGTGATAGATCAAAGATTTTGCATGTTTTTGTTTCATTTTCATATCCTACAAATATATATTTGATGGATTTTTTCTTAAGTTTTGAATGCTCATCTTTTGGTATGTGTATATACACAATTGAATCAAAGATTCAAAGCTGACTTATTTGGGATTTTAATTTGTAATACAATTGGTCTAGGATTACTTCATAATTGATTCCAGTAGAACTTAGGTTTAGTACGTAAATCATTATGTGGATAGTCTTAGTCCAAAGATATGCAAGTAATTGATATACTATCCACATCAAGCTTGCTTTCTTTTCTATTATTTGTTCTTACATTTGCTAACTTTAATTTATTGCAAGATGCAAGCTATGGTGAATTGTCTTCTTATTCCATTCTCAATTATAAAATTATTGAATTCACAAATTAGGCACTATCATTTTTTTTTAATTCTAAGGTTTCTAATTTATTTATTTATTTATTTATTTATTTTTTTATTTGCAATCTAAAATTTTAAAACTTCTTAAATGTTTTGTCTTTGTTGTACATCAAATATAAAAATTCTTTCAAAAGTGATAATCTATGAATACAACAAAGCACTTTAATCTTCTCAAAGAAAGTGTTTTCATAAGTCCAATCAAATTAGAATAAATGAATTGAAGTACCTTATTAATGCAATAGAACAATGTCTTTGGAAATTGCTATCAATATTGTTGTTACTTCAAATATTCTATGCATAGTATAAGTGCATGTGTATCTTGTGCCACAACCTTATATTTTCTTTTATTGTAATTAGATTGGCTTTTGGATTTTTTGTTTTATCAAAGAATTGATAGATTTTTCTATTTTATTTTATTTTTATTTTTTATTAATTTCTACTACCTATTATTATTATTTTTCTATTATATTCATTATTTAGTATTAATTCTTTTTTTTGAGAATAAAATTGTTTTTCTATTATCTAACAACAATCCTATTGTTATCAAATTATAAATCAAGGCTCGCATATAGAAAAAGTTATATAAATTTATTACTATTAAATTTAAGATTATATTGGTGTATCCAATAGCTTCAATCTTGTGGAATTTATTATAATCCATTTTTACCAATCTATTGAAAATTTGTCTATATATCATTTAAAGATTCAAGCTTTTGTGTATGAAATGGTTGCTAGCTTAAGAATTAATATATTAGTTGCAATTTTGATAGTCAATAAAGTTTGCTTTGAGAATTTTTTTAAGATGTCTTTTATAAGTATTTCTTTTTATGTAGTTGATGTTTGTATATTGGTATTGATTTTATAGATAATTTTGTGCAATATATTTTACTCCCCTATACATGTAATAAGACAATGATGTCATGTTGTATCAATCTTGAAGGTAGAATAGAAAAAAATTGTGCTTATGCACTTGAGTAGTTTAAAAAGCCTATTGATTAATAATGATTGGTTGTAAAAGGTCTTCCTTCTCTAAAATATTATGACATAGCTCGTCTAGAGTTTCTTGCTTCTCAAGAATTTTATAGCATAAAATGGTTTTATTCATGACTTTTAAGATAAATATGTTGAAATTGAACTTTCAACCCTTCTTCATATAGTAGTTTTTGTTCTCTCACAGCCATTTGATAAATTTTAGTCAAAAGCTTATTTATAATATCTTAAAATGTGGATTGATCCATGTAGGTGATGCCTTAAATCACCATTTTTGTAATAGGGCATGGATAGGATATTTGTATTATTTTCTTATAGAAATATATAATTGGAGTTATTTTTGGAATTTTTTTAGAATTGAGGTTAGTATAGTAGTTCATGTAGGATCCACCCTAAAACCTTCTAAAAAGACTTAAGGTGGTTATCTTAGTAGGATCCACTATTAGAGACATTCTAGAAAATTCCAATGATAGTTGAACAAAGTATAATAGGACTGATTGAGGCTATTTGATTATTTGGTTAGCTATGGCTTCAAACTCTTTTTTTTCAATAAAATTTGGTTGTTTTTTTTTGTTCTATTTTCTTTGATTTTATTTGATTTTATTTTCTTTTATTCAATCTTGTCTTTTATGTTCCATTCTAATGTGTTTGGTCTTACATTGTATTCAAATCTTTGTTGTTATGAAATTAATAAGATTTTAGACCTTAGAAAATCCAATCTTGTTTCATTAGTATTAGAGTAAGTGTTAGTCTATTCTTTAATAGTGTATTGATAGCTACTATTTAGTTGGAAGTCAATTATTGTGATTACATCAAATACTATTTTGGAATTACAATAAGCTACTTTAAAAAGTTAAATAAAAGGAGAAAAGGCTTTATACTAAGAAATTTCAGCAAAAAAATTACAACATGGAAAATATGGTGGAGCAATTCTAAATGGAGACTCAAATAGAATACCTCTTAGGCTAAATAGCTACTCAGCAAGGGCAAATAGAAGCTTCTAAGACAAGAGAGTTGACATCTGCAAGGCTGAAATTAAGCAAGCCTAATATATATTTAGGGACCTCAAGGTAAGAAGATATGTGTCAATGGCTCTTTAGCATGCAATAGTACCTCCAATTATTTATGACAAATACAAACAAAGGAATTATATATGCCTCTAATTATTTGAGAGGTACAACAACCATTTGGTGGTGATATTGAGTTCAAAGCTATAGAGCTTAAGGCAAATTTTGTGACTAGGAAGAGTTTGAGATTGAGCTTAGGAGTCAATTTTGGCCCATCAATGCAAGGAAGTTAGCATGCAATTAGTTGACTAAGCTTACACAATCTAAATCAATGTAAGATTATATCTCTTTGTTTAAATTCCTATGTTTTCAAATTGACAACATTTTAGGGGCCAAAATGATGGATTGATTTGTACAAGAGTTAAAACGTATGGTCTAACAAGAGGTGAAATTAAGGGATCTATAAACATTTGAAGAAGCAATTAGAATTGTAAAGATGATCAATGATATAGATTTTAAAAATTGTAGAGTATGACCTATAGCATAAGGTCATATACCACTAGCCAATACTATAGTACAACAAGCAACGTCAATGAAGATTGATGTTCTATAAGGACTATTAACACCACAAAGATAAAAAAAATATTAGTACAATAGGAATTGTGCTTTTACTTTTGAGAACCAAACCATTAAATTAGAGATTGTTCAAAATGTCAAAGTTCAAGCATCAATAAATTATAGCAGGTTTATAAACTTAAGGGCCAACAAATTAATAAAAAAGTGGAGTAGGAAAATGAGGCTCCCAGTAAAAGCACCAAGGACCAATACTGGAGATAGTTACTATTTTTGAGAGACAAATGGCATTACCTTAGAGAATTATCAGAAGGGTCAATTGATGTGTCTAATAGGTCAACTAAAAAGACAATTATGTTGAGTGATTGTGAATTGTGGCTCTACAAAAATTACATCTTGATGGCAATTGCCAATTGACTTGGGATTATAATAAAGATAATCAAAGAAGAAAGTATATACCTAGCATATGATCGAGAGAATGTATTGAGTGAGACAAGTAAAGAAGAAATCCCAAGACAAAGTGACACCTATGCCTTAACAGAGAAGTTTAGAGTAACAAAACTTAGATACGATATTATCCTTGATATGCTATAATTAGGGGTGGAAAATAAATAAGTCAATTGGCTAGCAAGGATAATCTCTTTCAAAGTTGGATGATGCATAGTAACTCTTCATGCCCATGTATTGAGTAGAATATCAAAATAATCTACGACTAAGAGCTTATTCATAAGAATGATCTTTATAAAGAAAAAAAATATGGCATAAACAATTGATATACATAGAGGTTCTGAATCTTCTTTTAGTGGTGGAAAAAATAGCCAAAAGGATAGAAGGAGTAGAACAACTCATACATGAATATCAAGACGTCTTTTCAACCAACTTCTTTAGTAGCATGCTATGTGATCGAGGTGCCTTCTTCCAAATAAAACTAGTGCTTGAGAACAAATCGACAAGTCGGCAAATTTATTGCCTAGCACCAAATGAACTTGAAGAATTATAAAAGTCATTAAAAAAACTCTTAGAGAAGGGCCTCATTCAAAAAAATATGTCGCTATGGAGAGTACTTATACTCTTTGCATCCAAAAAAGATGGTGGTCTTCAACTTTGCATCAATTATTGAGGTCTCAATAAATAGATTGTCAAAAATACATATCCACTTTTATGTATAGATGATCTTCTTGATCAACTTCAAGATACAATTATCTTTAGCAAATTGAATCTTTAGAGTTGTTATTGATAGATTCCTATTCTAAAAGAGGATATAAAAAAGATGACATTTCATACATACTATGGATATTTTAAATGACTTATATTATCTTTTGGCTTCACCAATGCTTTAATCTTATTTATGATCATATAATTAGATTATTTTAGAATATTTTGGATAAGTATATAAATGTCTTCATTGATAATATCCTAGTCTATAATAAAATCCCTCAGGAGCATGAATAACATCTATGGAAAGTGTTGCACCAGCTACATGATAGTTGCCTCTATTACAAGCAATCAAAGTATGAATTTCGAAAGTCAGAGGTCATCTTTTTGGGATATATAGTATCCTCCAAAGACATATGCATGGAGTAAGATAAGATGAAAGTAGTGGAAGATTGGGCAACTCCCAAAAATACTTTTGAAGTATGCTCATTCTTAAGACTTGCAAGATATCATCTCCATTTTATTTGGTAATTTGTATACATTGTTGCCTTATTGACAAGCTTATTAGAGAAGGGTGCATCATTTGAGTAGAAACTGAAACAAAAAAGGATCTTTAAGGGATTGAAAGAGGCATTGATTATTAATCCAATATTATAATTGTATGATTCCAAACTTCTATGTACACTTGACATTGATGCTTCTGATTTTATTATTGGTACAATTCTTCAACAAGACTTTGGTAGGGACAATCGAATGGATGTTATTATGACTGCCATGATGGGTGGCAATCAAATGGGTGGCAATCGAATTCAACTAAAGTAATTGCAATTCTTTAATATTCAGCTTGAGTACAAGCAAGGAAAAAAATATACCTTGTTAGATACCTTATTATGCGAAACCGACTTAAAATTTGAATCAAATAATAAAGCAAAAGTTACTACTATTAATAGTAATATTTGAGACTTAATAAGAAGAGTAGAATAGAAAAAAACTATGTATTATGATGCTCATTTGAAGATAGTTATCAATTGAGTGAAAGTAGATAATATGAAATATTGAAATTATTGTATTAATGATGGCTTGCTTTATTTCAAGAAGCAGATTTATATACCTGATAATGGTATACTTTGAATATGCATACTTCAAGAAGGACACAACATTCCAATATCTGGACACCTAAGGCATGAAATGATTCTAGAACGGATCTCAAGGACATGATTTTGGGCAAGTTTGGATTATAATGTTTGAACTTTTATAGATTCTTGTGAATCATGCTAGCATAACAACGCACGTAATATAGCATCTCTTAGGCTATTGCAGCAAATTCTATTACCTATGGCATATTTGGAGTAGGTAACTATAGATCTCATTATGTATTTATTGCAAACACCTCTTAATAACACTACAGTTGCTGTCTTTGTAGACTAACTTTCGAAGCAACTTCACTTCGCTACAATGTGCTTTGATATTGATGCCCCAAATTTTATACAAGTCTTTTTTGGCACTATCTTTTGTTACCATGGATTATCTCATGTCATCATTTCAAATAGAGATCCATGCTTTGCGAGGACTTTTTGGCAAGTCTTATTCAAGCTACTAAACACACGACTTACCATGTCTATAGCCTTCTATCTTCAAACAAATGGACAAGTAGAGCATACCATTGGATCGTAGATAACATTCTATAGGTATTTATGGCGATTAACCATAATGATTGGGATGAATATTTGATGCCCTTAGAGTTTGCCTGCAATGATAGTATTTAAGTAAGTACCAATTATTCACTATTCTTCTTTAACACTGATTAATATCCAATTACGTGAGCAACTATCAAAGACATGAACTTGAAAAAGAAAATTCTCAATATACTCTTGTGTCACTGAAAAGAAATAGAAAGTTATTTAAATTGATATAATATTAAACTAAAATGGCTATTGCCAAAAATAAGAAGACCACAAAGTCTTGAAACAAGACTAAAGACTAAAAAGACATTGACAAGAATAAAAAAGGCTTCATTTTGGCTTCTATATGTATTCTCAATTAAGAAGTACATAGCAATATCCTATAAGACCTCTAAAACGTGTTGACTTAGTAAGACACATATTTTAACTTGTAAGGCAAGTTTTTTATATGTGTATCACATAGTTAGCTTGTTCCACAAGATATCAATATGTGGTTAATTTGTTGACTAAGTTTTTAACCTATTAATCAACTACAAATACATGTTAAGTCAAAGCATTGTCTACAAAGCTTCTCTAAAAGGTATTATGAAATTAATCTATTTTTTATTTATTTTTACTTACTTCTATCTAATCATATAATTATTTACTAGAATACGTACGTATATCTATGACATTATTCTTCTTTTTAGAGACAAGTTTCACAAGGAGTGGTCTTCATGTATTGATGGAATCTAAGTTGCAACAAATTATATTTGCCACATACTTTGATCTTTGTTCTCTTTGAAGATAGTTGATAGGTCCTTTTAGCCATTGATAGTATCTCATATTACAGGAAAAAACCACCCTATTATTTGATTATTATTGAGGCCTTTGGAACTCCTTTTAAATAAAATATTTATAACACTGTAAAGAGTTTTTTCTTCTTCTAATAAAATCACCAAACAACAAGACTCTCTTTCATAGTCGTGATATCAAACACGTTGTATTTTACCATCTATTTGAAGAAAGATATGTAGTGCTTGAAGATCTTCATCTTGATTATGTCATCTTAAAGGTTGTGACAATTATAATATCTTCTCTGATAAGTTAGTAAATAAAAGCTCTTGAGTTGAATTTATTAGTTATTGATTCTCTATTTTTTTAGCGTCATAAATATATAGAAGCTATAAAAAAGGATAGAAGGTAGAATGTTATCTTCTTTTGATCTTATTTCTTTTATAGCAAAGATTTGCTATTTTTCATCTTAATTTTGATGGATGTTATTAATAAGAAGCTTCAACTCTCTTTGTTGAATTTGTAAGATTTTTTACTTTCTCCCATGTGCGTTCACTAATATCATATCCATACCAATGAATAAGATATTCCAATCTATTTTGGCACTACCTTAAATCTAAAACTTCTTCCACCTCAAACTCTTAATTATTATCTATTTCTATAGGAAGAGGTGGCATTTGTCTTTTTTCCAAAATATTCACTATATTATATGGCTCAAGAAGAGACATGTGAAATACAAGGTGGATCTTTATAAACTTAGGTAGATATAATCAATAAGCAACATGATTGACTTGTTCAATAATAGAAAAAGGTCTAAGCATACAATAATCCAACTTATCACAAGGATATGTACTCTTGATATTACGACAAAGTAACTATATCTTGTCATCTATATTGAATAATGGTTGTTCCTTGGAATATGCATCTACATTAATCTTTTGTCATTCTTAAACTCTCTTTCATTTTGTCTTTAATATTATATGTAACTCTAACAAATGATTTACCAAATCTTTTGCTCCAAGATTATCAATTTATGAAAAGTCAAAAGTATCAAATTATCGATGATAACCATAATTGGCAAAAAAAGGTGTTTGTGAAATAGAAAAATGTACCAAGTTATTATATGCAAACTCTATCAATAATAAAAGAATTGTCCAATCATCTTGATAATAGTTGATGGTATACCTCAAGTACTATTCTAAAACTTATTTCACCTATTCTTTTTGTCCATCAGTTTGAGAATGAAAAGCCAAAGAGAGCTTTATATATTGAATAAACACAATAAGCAAGATACAAGTAAGTAGAAATCAGCAAGGTTAGATACAAGAGAAGTGTGGAATGAGATGCCTCTCACTTCCAATACCCTTTACTTATAAGTAGAATTTACATCCATTGTGGTTCAACTTCATTTTCATTTATTCTTACTTCATCTAAGTAAACCCTAGATTGCACTTAACCTAGTCGCCACTCCAAACCCTAGCTGCCTCTTAATCTAGTCACTACTATAAATCCTAGCCGCCACCTTGGTAACTTTTCTATTACCTTTTATTGTCCTTTAACCATTAACAACTTACATTAGGTAATATCTTTTATTTGTCGAATATTTACTTTATCAGTTCTACTTTGCTATTGGTTAAAGATTTTTAATCCTAATGCCTTTGTAAATTTATAATGTCTATCCTTCATTAATACTTTTGTAAGTAAATCAATAAGCATATCTTCTATTGTATAATACTTCATGTCAATTAAATTTCTTCTTCCAACTCTCCATTTAAGAAAGTCATCTTCACATCCATTTGATGCATCTCCAAGTCTATTGCTGCTCTAATTACCACAATAGTTCTAATGGTGGTGAATTTAGCCATGGGAGCAAATATCTCATTGAAATCAATACCAACAACTTATAAGTAGCTTTTAACAACCAATCTTATCTTATATCTCACAACATTATCCATTGCATCTTTCTTTATTCTAAGCACCTACTTACAACCAATTGAAGCTTGATTTGGTGGAAGTTGAGTCAATTTCCATGTTCCATTGTCCATGAGTGATTGATACTCTTCTTCCATGGCTTCTCTCACTTCAAAGCATCTGTGGAATTCATTGCATCATACAAATTCAACGGATCAGTATGAAGTACAACATTGATATGTTCTTCACTTAGTTGAGGAAAGATGTGATTCTTCTACTATTTGCCACATTATTTTCTATCTCTCAAAAGATATCTTCTTTCATTTGGAGAAGATTCAACTTATTGCATTTTATGGTCTCTTCCAATCTTCTTTTCTTTAATAGATAGTCTTTTGTCACTCAAAGGTTGATAATTCTCATCACCATCATCATCAACATCTTCATGCTCTTCATTGCTGGTCTTAGCATATTTAAAAGCCTTGTTCTCTACCTTCTTTGCGTCTTCATCTTCATTTCTACCTTTACAACTATCATTATCTTGGTCTTCTTTTTTTTTTGTTGAATTTGGAGATGACTTAACAAACACACTATTACTCCCACTTGAACACATCTCCAAGTGCTCACAAGCACTCTTCTGTTCTAAAAACTCAACATTATGACTTTTGATGATCTTTTTGGTCTCCAAACACATGAGCCTATAAGTTTTTATATCTTCACAATATCCAACAAACACACATTTTGTATCTTTTGCATCAAATTTTGATCTCATATAATCTGGTGTCTTTGTATATGCTATGCATTCAAAAGTCGTCATATGTAAAATATAAAGTTTCCTCTCACTCCAAGCTTCTTTGAGAGTTTTTGATGTAAGTACACTTATACGGCACCTATTCTTTGTATACACTGTTGTTATCATGGCTTCTACCCAATACTCAAATCCAAGGTTTTGTACATGTAGCATACTCCTTGCCATCTCCAGAATAGTGCAATTTACTCTTTCAGCAACTCTATTTTATTGTGGAGTATAAAGAATAGAGGTTTATCTTGCAATACCATGTATCTTCAAGAAATCATTGAATTGCTTTGATATATATTCACTTCCATTGTTTGTACACAATATCTTAATTTTGTACTTACATTTCTTTTCCATAAGAGCCTTAAACTCCTTAAATCTTGTGAAAAACTCACTCTTTGCTTTGAGGATGAAAATCCACACCTTCCTTGAAAAATCATCAATGAATGTGACAAAGTACCTTACAACTCCTATTGATGGCATCCTCATAGGTCCACAAACATCAGAATGGATTCTCTCCAACAACTTAGTTACACCTATTGTAATTCCACTTAGAAATGTAGTCCTTTGTTGTTTGCCTTGAATACAACCTTCACAAGCAAGTGTCATAGCATTGTGGCTTATATGACCAAGATCTAAGCTACTTACTATGGATTGGAGCTCCTTCATGATTTTAGCATTCAAATGACTAAGGCGTTTGTGCCAAATGCCAAACTTTTCTTGATCTTGAGGAAATTCAGCAAATATTGCCACTTCAACTCTATTCACCTTCTTACACTTAATGAAGTAGAAGTTGCCATCTTTAAAGCCCTTTGCAACATCATCTCCTTCCAATGTCTTCACAAAACACCCATTCTTATCAAATTGCACTTTACAACCATGTGAAACAAGTTTATTCATCGAAAAGAGGTTTTTCTTTATCTTTGGTATATGTAAGACGTCCTTCAATTTGATTCTCTTAGTTTGGCCTTTTACAACAATCTCTACTACAATAGAGCCCATTCCAATAGCTTGTACTAAGCCATTGTCTCTCATGAATATATTTGTTATTGAAATTTCTTCATAAGTATCAAATAAACACTTATATGGAGTCATGTATTTGGTGGCACCCAAATCAACAATCTACTTGGATATGGCAGCTATGGAAGTACCTTCACTTGCCATGAATGCATAATTATCACCTCTATATTCATCACGAGCATTGTTTACACTTTTTCTATCTTTTTTCTTAGCCTTATAGCAATTTCTAGCAAAATGACTTGGTTTTCTATAGATGAAGCAAGTCCTTGCATTGCCACATTGATTAGAATAACTTCCCTTGTCTTGTCTTGAAAAGAGAGCCAAAACTTCACTTTGAGGCTCTTTTTTCTTTCTTCTTAGTTACTTCATGAACAAGTCTTGTTGTCACATAATCTATTTTGAGTTCTTTTAGTTTGATGGACTTCAATGCCACAATGAAGTAGTTGTAGGACTTGAAAAGGCTCATAAGCAAGGTCATGATAATATCATTCTCTTTTAAAGGCTTGTCAATAATTGCAAGTTGATCAGCAAGGGCCTTTACTTTATTGATATGAGTGATGAGGTCATCTTCTTCTTCCATTTTACAAGTGAAGAATTTCTTCTTTGTAGAGATGATATTGGATAAGTTCTTGCTCTCATATATGTTGCAAAGGTTCTTCCATGCTTTTGTTAGTCCTTTACAAGAGATGATGTGAGAAAAATTAGCTTCATCCAAATTGGTGGCAATCATGTCAAAAGCCTTCTTTTCACGTCTTGTAAAGTCCTTCCTCTTCTTAGTATTAGCATGCATGCTTGGAGGCTCTTTATTTTCATCTACAATATTCCAAAGGTCCAAAATTGCCAACAAAAGTTCTATTTTTACCTTCCAATGGTAGAAATTCTAATAGTTTAAACTTTTCAATCACTCTCAAATCTTCACCCTCAATAGAAGCCATGTCTAAAAACAGATCTATCAAAAAATATCAAGAAAAGGAGTCTTTATGTTCTTAAAATCATTAAAAAAAATTTGTATTCGCAAAATCTCAAAATGCCCTTTTGTGAATAAATGAGTGTTTTTTCACTCCAAACACTCTCAATACAACTTTCAAAGCTTCTAACAAATATGTGGACCCAATCAGCCTCACTATCAAATTTTCTAATTTATAAAATTCACTTTCTCACTAAAACTTCTACAATAGCAAAGACATTATCAAGGACTTTGTATAAGGTCTTAATCACTCAATCCTAGGAATTAAGAACCTTCAAACAAATGTTAGGAATCTATAAGGCCCAAATCAGAACCTTCACAAGTTAAAACACAAGATTAGATCATATAAATTCTAATATCAGCAAACACTATAAGATCTATTCTACACAAGAGCAACAACCAGCAAATAATTTCAACTTACTTGAGAATCACAATCAAGATGTGAAGGTCCATAACATATTGAATAAACACAATAAGTAAGACACAAGTAAGTGAAAATCAACAAAGTTAGACATAAGAGAATTGTGGAATGACATGCCTCTCACTTCCAATATCCTTTACTTATAGATAGAGTTTATATCCATTGTGGCTCAACTTCATTTTCATTCATCTTTACTTCATCCAATTAAACCTTAGATTCCACTTAATCTAGCCATCACTCCAAATCCTAGCTACCGCTTAACCTAGCCGCCACTATAAATCTTAGCTACTACCTTGATAACTTTCTTATTATCTTTTACTACCCTTTAATCATTAGCAACTTACGTAAGGTAATATCTTTTATTTTTCCAATATTTATTTTATCATTATATCTATTTTTAAAATCTTAAAAAAGATTCTCTAAAATCTTCATATAAATTGAGTCTTCTTATCTAATATAATATAGTTAGGTAATCTATAATAACAATAGATGTTGTTAAGAAAAAGCTTAGCCATTTCTTTACCTGTGATAGAATTTATACATGGTACAAAATATGCCATCTTGGTAAAATGATCTATTACTACAAATATAAAATCATACAAATCTGAGATTAGAAGATCCGTGATAAAATCCATAGAAATAGAAGTCCATGGTTGTTCTGGAATAGGTAATGGTTGAAAAAGTCCATAAGGTCAATGACAAAGAATTTTAAATCTTGAAGAAATATCACATGATTATACAAAATCTTTGATTGCCTTTGATATTTGAGGCTACCAAAAATCTCTTGATATGAGTTCTAAAGTCTTATTGTATCCAAAATATCTAGCTGCTGGAAAGTCATGACAAGTTTGAAGAACTCATGATCATTTCCCACCTTCTAGAATGTATAATTTTCTCTCAAAATAGAGTAGATTGTTCTTGAACTCAAACTTCAAAATATCATGAGACTTAGAAGAATTATTCTTAATATCATGGATAAGAAGATCAGAAGATATACTTGATTGAATTTGCTTAACAAAGATTGAATTAATAGTCAATGTTGATTTTATTGCTCAAAGTTGAAAATGCTCCAACTTCAAAAAAATTATTCTTTGTTGATATTTTTTTTTTTCTTTTGGTACAAAATAAAAACGTCTAGAAAAGATGTCCAACAAATCTTATTATTTTTCAGGTTGATAAGTGATTTTGAAATTAAATCTTGATAAAAATATGCTTCAATGAGCTTGGCGATGATTTAAAACATGTATTGCCATAAAATATTTGAGGTTTTTATAATTTTTATATATTGTGACTAGACTTAAGGTGCCTTCTAAATAATGAGGCTATTCTTGAAATGAATCTTTGATTGCAAAGAGCTCTTTTTTGTGGATCTCATAATTAATCTTAACTATTAAAAAAAATTGGAATAAAAAGCTACAAAATGGAGTTTCTCACCTACTCCCATTTGCGATAATACTACACTCAAGGCAAAGTCTGAGGCTTTTATTTCCATGAAAAATATCTTAGAAAATTCAACACAATATAATATTGGTATAGAAATAAACTCTTTTTTTGAAATATCAAATGATGCTTTCATTTCTTCATTCCACTCAAATTTGTCTTTATAAGTCAAATGTATAAGTAGAGCTACAATTTAAGAAAAATTCTTGATGAAGATTTGATAGTAATTAGAAAAGTCTAAAGAACATTACACATGTCTTACTGTTCTTGGAATCTTCTAATCTATGATAGTCTTGACCTTCTTTGGATCCACCATTAGTCTTTTTTAGGAAATAATATATTTTAAGAAGTCAATTTAAGTAATGTGGAATACACTCTTTTTTAAATGGACATATAATCTTACATCTCTAAATTTTTATAACACATAAAGAACATGAATTTTATATTTTTTCTATTTTTAGAATAGATTAATATGTCATCTAAATAATAAACAAAAAAATCATCAAAAAACTCACAAAAGTCATCATTTATTAAATATTGAAAAGTAATTGGTACATTCATGAGTCCAAAAGGCATGATATTATATTCAAAATATCCATACCTAGTTTGAAATGTAGTTTTTCATTCATCTCCTTCTTTAATACATACTATATTATATGCTCATCATATATTTATTTTTCCATAGATCTTTGCTTGATTCACTTGATTAAGAAGTCGTAAAATCAAATGTAGAGAATACCTATTCTTGATGGTGATCTTATTGATTCTTTCATAACCTACACACATCTATAGAGACCCATCTTTTTTCTTCTTAAATAAGATAGGAACTCCAAGTAGAGATTTAAAATGACATATAAAATTTTTAGCTAAGTTTTCATCAATTTATTTTTTGAGTGTAGTCAACTCATTTTGTAATAGGCTATAGATTGGTCGAAATAGTAGTTGAGTTCCTTTGCAAAGATCAATAGAATAATCATAAAGATTTTTTTTTAGAATAATATCTATATTTTTTTTAAAAAAACGTCTTAAAAATCTTAATACTCACTAAAAATATCACTTGACATCTTCTCACTAACAAAAATGGGCATGGCATATAAAAAAAATATAATCCTTCTTTTGCAGCATGCATAAAATCTCTTATTTCTACTAATAAGATTTTGGATATATTAAACTTATGTATTTCTACTTGACTAATGTATATTTGGATTAAACTATCAAAAAAATTAAGGTTATAAGAAATCCAATCTATTTAAAGATTATACTTTTTTAATCAAGATAATCTTAAAATAATCAAATTAGATGGAGATCTTATTATATTAAATATTATTATGTTATTATGATCTTTAATTACTAAATTGAAAAAAAAAATCTCATGCAAAACATCTCCAAAAGATAGCAAACAACCATCTATGACTTCTACATGTATATGTTTAATTTTTTTTTACTAACAATATTTCTTATTTTTTGACAAAATCTTCATTCATAAAATAGGCTGAGACTCTTGAATCTAACAAAGCTAAGACTTTGTGATTTTTTGGTCCTAAATAAACTTCTATTGTAAAATAAGGTGAGGGATTTGAAGAAAGAATAAGACCTTTACTAGGAAATACACAAGATTTTAGCCACAGAGCCCCAATTGTAGCTGTAAGGTCAATCTACTTGATTCTTTTAGTTGTACAATTTCTTTTCATAGATTCTAAACTTCTTCTATAGGTGTAGGCATAATATCTCTATGATTTACATTGAAAATACAAAAGATTTATACTCTTAGAGTATTAACAAGCTCATGAAGATCTATAATAGTTGCAAATCTATTTTCACTTTTGTTGAGAGTAGCATCTATAATCTTTCTTTTCATAGACAACTCAAAAAAAAATAAAAAGTTAAATTAGAGGAGGGTGATCGGCAACCTACAATACCAAATGAAAATTTTTACAAAGAAAGATAATTCACTCTCTTTAAAAAAAAAAAAAAAAAAAAAAAAAAAGATAAAAAAAAAGATTTTTTTGTTTAAAGGTGGATAATCTCTATGCTTTAAAATATACCAATAGAAGTGGGATAATCCACTAACTTCTAAAATAAGTTAAAAATAATAAGTTATCATTATTATAAAACTATCAAGGATATTAATCTTGAAGAAAGAAAATTTTTAATACACTCTTGTATCACTGAAAAGAAATAAAAAGTCACTCAAAGATGATATAATATTGAGCTAGAATGGCTATTGCCAAAAACAAGAAAACTACAAAGTCTTGAAATAAGACTAAAGACTAAAAATGAATTAATAAGAGTAAAGAAGGCTTCACTCTTACTTTTATATATACTTTTAATTAAAAACTACATGGCAATGCCCTATAGGACCTGCAAAACAAGTTGACTTTATAAGACATGTATCTTAATTTACAAAGCAAGTTTTCTATATGTGTACCACATAATTAGCTTATTCTGAAAGCTACCAACACATGATTAACTTGTTGACAAAGTTTCTAGCCTATCAATTAACTACAAACACATGTTAAGTTAAAGCAGCATCTATGAAGCTTCTAAGAAGCTACTCTAAAAGATATTATGAAATTAATCTATTCTTATCTATTTTTATTTACTTCTACTTAATCATATAGGTATTTATTAAAGTATGTATGTATATCCATGACAACAATTCTTTATTATACCATTGATAGTAATAATTTGACAATAGAGGAGTTTATACAATAACTTATAAGAATTTTGTAGGATGCATGATACTGTCTCTTTACTATACTAAATTGACAAAAGTATCATGCAGATAAAAACCAATAATACAAGACCTTCCAAGAAGATAATCAGGTATTACTCTCCAATGCCAACCTTCTATTTCCTACATCAACCCAAGTCTATAAACTAACGCCTCAATAGCTTGGATGTTTTTACATTTTTGTAGTAATTTTTGATATTTTATATTGCCTTGAGTTTTTGTTACATATTTGGATCCATCCAATCTTTTATGTTTTCACTCAATCTTATTTTTCATGTTTCATTTTATTTAGTTACTTTCAGTTTTGTTCTAGTGTCCTTGGTCTTACATTGTGTTGAGATCTTTATTTTTATGAAATTGATAAGATTTTAACCTTAGAGAATCCAATCTTATTTCAATTTTGTAGCTTTAAAAAAAATATTTATAATGATATTGATTAGTAATTAATGAGTGATGATTTCATTAAAGGCATTTAGTTGATTCTTCATATCTATGGCCTTTTTGATAAAAATGCTTATATTTCTTCCTTCTATCATCAATATTCTATTTAGCTTATTTGTTAAAAGCATGATTTTTTATTAGTCTTTTGTATCAAATTTTTTCTTAAATATATCCCATGTGTCTATTAGATATCAAGAATATAAATTTTAAAGAAAGAAAATCTCACTATATTCTTATGCTACTCAAAAAGACTAAAATATTACTCAAGAATAGTAATATATTGAACTAAAATGGCAATTGCCAAAGCCAAGAAGATTAAAAAGGCTTGAAAAAAGACTAAGGACTAAAAAGGCATTAACAAGAGTGAAGAAGGCTTTATTCTTGCCTCCATATATATTATTCAATTAGAAGCTAGATGACGACATTCTATAGGACTTCCAATACGTATTTAATTTGAAAAACACATATCTTAACTTATAAGGTAAGTTTTATAAATGTGTGCAACATCATTAGCTTATATCTTAAGCTACCCATATATGAGATACATGGTTAATTTGTTGACTAAGTTTCTAACCTACCAATCAACTATAAATATATATAAAGTTAAATACATATTTGTAAAGCTTTTAAGAAGCTATGCCATAAGTTAATATCAAATCTACTTACATTTATTTTTTATCCAGTACTTTTAGTCTAGATAAATATATATGTCTATAACATTATTTTTCCTTCTAGATATGAGTCCCATGAAGAATAGTCATCATATGTTGAGAAAATCCAAGATGCAATAAATTGTGTTTGTTACATATTCTAATCTTTATTTGCTTTGAAGGTAGTTGATAAGTCTTCTTAGCCATCAATAATGTCATATTCCAAGACATGATGAACATCCCATTATTTGATCATTGTTGAGGCCTTTGTAACTTCCTTCAAACAAAACATTTATAAGACCATCAGAAGTCATTCTTATTTCTAATAAAATCAACAAATATTAAGAATCTCTTCTAAGGTTGTGATACCAAATGCATTATATCTTGCCATCTATTTGAGAAAGAACTTATTATTCTTAAGGATCTTTATCTCAATTATGTTGTCACTTGCTTTGCAAATTATAAAATTATTGAAAGATGGTAATATATTATATTAGAATAACTAGTATTAAAGTCAAGAAGACTAAAATATCTTGAAATAAGACTAAAAACTACACATATAGTAACAAGAGTGAAGAAGACTTCTCTTTTGCTTCTATATATACTATCTAATTAGAAGCTATATGGGAATGTTCTAAAAGACCTCAAATACATGTCCAATTTGTAAGACACGTGTCTTAATTTATAAGGCAAGTTTCCTATAAGCTTGCCACATCATTAGCTTGTACCACAAGCTATTTACATGTGCGACACACGGCTAACTTATTAGCTAAGTTTCTAACCTATCAATTAATTATAAACATGTGTAAAGTTAAACACAAGTCTATGAAGCTTCTAAGAAGCTATGCTACAAGTTAATCTATCTACATTTATCTTTTATCTAGCACTTCATATGTAGATAAATATGTATGTCCATGACACTAGATCACTATGCTGCAAAACTATTATAATCAAGCTATTTGTTAATAATATTGTAATCAATTTTGAGGAGTAGTTGCAATAAATTAAGATATATTTTTTGAATATTTTATTATTAAAAAGAAATAAAAATAAAATTAATTATAAAAAATTAGTCTATAATACTTGTTAATATTAAAAAATATGTGTTCCTGAATTTTATTTTATTTTATTTTATTTTAAGGATAATTACTAAATTTTTTTTTTCACATGTTTAAAACTAACATATACACACAAATCAATTAAAATGCAATATAATTGAAGCTATTGATGTATTTATGTGAATACTTTCAAAACAAAGAAAAAAATCAGAAAAATAATAAAACAAAAATTTAAAAGATATATTAATACATTTATTTATTTATTTATTTTTGAGTATGCGTAACGATGTCTGTAACGTAAAACCAAAACAGGAAAAGCAAAGGCGAAAAAGGAAAAAGAAATAGAAAAGCAAAGAAGAAAAGGAACCAGGTAAGGAGCATCGTATCAACCGAGAGGAGAACGAGAGCGGGGAATAAGGGGGAGCAGAGTTAGGGAACGTTGGAACGACATCGGAACAGTTGGCGGGCAACGGAGAAAGATGCGATGGCCCTTCCCCACGCCCCCCGACCAGTGCCCCAACCCCAAGCAAAGGGAACGCGAGATGGGAACAAGGGAACGAAGGGGCAGGGAACGGATGATGGGCGTGGGGGACAGGTCCTGTCAGGGAGGGGGGGGGGGAGGGGGTTGTGGAATTACTGCTACTACTACTACTAAGTTACTAAAAAGAGTACGTGGGAACGGGAGGGGAACGGGTGTGGAGACCTGACCTGGGTAAGGTAAGGGGACCCCCTTGACAAGTGAATCGTTTTCTGCTGCGTCCAGCTCCTCTCCCCCCCTCCCCCTCCCCCTTGCTTCCCGATGCACAGATTAGAACCGGATTGTGCAATGATCGCTTCGACATCGCGCTGGAGCATCGCACCACTGCGTAGGTCGCATTGTGCCCTTCAAGCTGAACGTGGAAGTGTCGTATTTGGAGGCGAGATGCTCCCGGACGGGATTCAATCGTAAAAAGGGGTATGGAGCAATTGTTTGCAGGGCCTTGTGTCGGGGATCGGCTCCCTCGCCATGAGAATCAGTGAATTACGGTTAGGATGGCGCTTGGATTGATCCTCTTGCTGTGTCTTTACGCCTGCAGGGTGCAATTTGTTGTTTAGTTTCGGAAATGGCGTTTTTCTGTGGTGGTCACTGAGGTCTCTCAGACGGTGACCTAAGTGTTTCGCGTGGTAGATTTGTCGTCGAGAGCTGGCATCGTCTCCTTCTTGCTCTGGGTTGTGACTGTACGCGCGGTACCTTGTCTTCGTGTGACCTTGTAGAAATGGAAGGGAACCCTAGGGTGGTCTTGGTGTTTCGAAAGAGGGTTTAAGGGAGGGCTTCGTTTGATTTCTAGTAGAAAAGTAAGCACGTGATGATTTAGGTGAAGTTGCGGTACTTCGCAGGAGCTCTTAGTAGTTCTTTTCCTCCCAATTTGATGTAGTAATCCCGCCCCCGTTATTGTTAACCTAATTGCTTACAATAACGACGAGTGCGCTGTAATGCGACATAGTTCTTAATTCCGATTGTGTTTGACGCAGTCTATTCCGATTTTGGGTGGGATAGTGTATTTTCTCCTTTGACGCACCACTGCCTGCATCTTTATCCTTCGTTATGAATTGGTGGGTGCATCTTTTTTGTGTTATTGTCTTCGTGTGCACTCTATCTTCACTAGGTGCTCGTCGGGCAAGATCGATGCCCGACTCTCAAACCCAATTTAGAGACCTGCATATGCGTCAGTTTTACGAAAGTTAGATATCCTTCTTTTTAGGGGATTGATTCGCTTTCAGGGTTTCAATCTGTAGTTATGAATTTTGAGCAAAACATCTGGATTAGAACCAACTGACCGTCCTACAATTCGAGCTCTTTTGTATATATATGGTAGGATTCGAATATGTGACTTCCTTGGTATCATTGTGATTTTGAATGCTAAATCTCGTGAAAGTTTCAAGGATTTCCTATTCATGAGCAGCTATTCCTGCGATCATTAGGAGGTTAGTTGCGTTATGTGTGGAGGTTTTGGTTATGTGGAGAAGCCACTCGGTTGAAACAAAGCCTCCACCGAATTCATGACGTCTACTTCGATAATGTAAATTTGAGGCTCACTCTTTCAATGCACATTTTATTCGTATGCCTATCTTTTTGCTTTTCAATTCGTCACGTTTGTGTTCTTTCATATTTTGACTTACATGCAGAATATAAAACGGCTGTTGCTTTGTATTTGGTCGTTAAATGTATCTGTAATGATTGTTAATCCAATTAGGTTTTCGAATTACACTGATATCTATTTGTGGAAATCATGTCTTTTTTGCAGGTAGCTAGTGAGGCTTGAGCTGATGAACAGAGGATCTGTAAATATTAGGGTGTTGCGGGATGTCAGACTACGAGGATGATGAGAGTGTATCGAGTGAAAGAGATGAAAGAGATGTAGGTGAAGACAGCGCAAATGGTAGAGCTGAGGAAGAATTTAGTGATCTAGAGTTTGGGAGAGTCGGAGGTGAGGAAGAGCTTGTTTCAAGTGAGAGTGATCCGGAAGTAGCAGCTGAGAGCGTGAGTGACAAAGAGAGAGGAAGAGATGATTCTGGAAATGAGGGGGACGACTTTGAGGAGGACGTTAGGCATACATCGGTGTCAACCAATTCTGGTCGTGTGAGAGTAGCGAAACAAGAGATTGGAGATGTATCAGGGGATGGATCACATGGCTCAGATTATGAAGAAGGGGTTGAGCTAGCAACCAACAGACAGGAGGCGTTCAGTGATGATGGCAGCCCTTCTGAACAAGATGTTACTGATCAGAAGGGACTTGATGACGAGTTCGTGGAAGGGGATATTGGGAACAGAGAAGATGTAGATGATCTGAAGGACGTAAGTGAGCTTGAGGCTGACGATAAAGGTTCTGATGATGATTATCAGGTAGGCTTACAGGCTGCAACGCTATTTCTAATACCGCTCTTGTTGATTGATTGCAAGAGATATATGAAAATATTGAGGCCAAATCTCTATTCTTGTTATAGATATTGCAGAAACAGGCACTGAAATAAAGTGTTTTGAATCAACCATGTGTTCTATCTTTAGGTTGAGGAGGACTTCGATGCCTCTGACGAAGATGAAGGTGACTTACAAATAGTGTATGCTAAGGAGCTTCCAAAAACAAATGCGCGGCGCTTTGGAGGTGTAAGGACCAATGTTCAATCAGTCCTTCGAAGGCCAGTATCTAGACCAGTCAAGCGTGAGAAGTCCGTAGAACCAGAACCAGAAGAGTACGAATTGGAAGATGAAGAGGAAGAGGATGATGAAGATCGTGAGTTATGCTTTTCTCATCTTGTATAATTATGGGACCGTATACCTTGCAGAATTCGTATAAGCCATGATTGTGTGGTATGCGTAATTCTGTTGTATTTATATTTAGATGTTCGAATACACGGCATATTATATCCTTTGCAGTATCAAGGTTCATCATTTCTTATTGTATTCACAGAACAGCTTTGTTTTACATATGCACCATGCATTGCTGATTCACTCTCTACAGTTCCCTTTGTAGGTCAAATTTCTCTTTACAATTCACTTTCGATGTGTGTGCTAGGTTTTCTTTGTAAGGATACCATGCATGATTTTGGATGGGCCTGGTCCATGTTTGTGTTGTACAGCTGCCGATGATCCTCAGGACTCGGACTTCGACCCCACGGATGGGGGTTCCAGTCGTGGTGGAAGGCACGTAAGTCTTAGTTTGTACACTATCCTTAACCTTCTTTATGCCTTGCTCATTTAGTCGTAACTGCCCTTTGACATCGAATGTTATCTCTGCAATTTGAAGTCGATCTCAACTTTCAGAATAAATCTTATAATTTTGTGTTATCACCTGAATGCAGCCTACTTTGTGCTAGGATTGGGGCTAAAGTCGTATTTCGTTCTAAACTAATTGATCGTCTACACTATTATCACAACTTGAACTTTGACAGGGTGCCGGCGCTGTTGAAGACAGTGATGAACCTTCTGAGGAGGACTCGGATGAGAGTCTGGAACTCTCAGATGATAGTGATGATGATTATGGAAAGAGGAGGGCCTCGCGCAAGCGCAAAACCACTCGAACGTCTCGAATCAATCACAACCGAACCCGAGTTATTCCCACTCGAAGACTCAGAGTACAGGGCTTATTCTCTAGCAGTGATGATGAATCCTCTGCAAAAGACAGTGAACAAGACGAAAGTGACGAAGATTCGAGCTATGGTCGTCCGCAGCGCAAAGCAGGAACTTCAAATAGCAGAAGAAGGCAGGAGACATCGGGATCACCTCGTATCTCAAAAAGAGATAGGGATGCCTCTGCTAGGGAAGCCCGCACTCGTACGTCTAGTCGAACGCTTCCAAGGAAGTCGTATGCAGAAGTCGAGGACAGTGAGGATTCAGAGGACGAGCGAGAAAAGAAGCGTCTCAAGGTTTGGACCTTTTCGTTGCCGCTATGCCATCACTTTATCTGTTATTGGTGATGACAGGCTCGGGTGTCGTTGTTATGGACGTTAAGTAGAGGTGATTTTATGCAGAGAATTTGTACAAGCTTACCTTATTGTATGGATATTATCTTCCTATTTCACTTCTTATCTTCAAAAGCTTTAGGATACATATTTGTTCTGGAACTTTCTTGGGTTTCTTTATTTTATTTCATTTTATTTTAACATGTGTTGACTGTGTTCCAAATGGCTTTTGGTTGGTATGATTGACATGAGCAAGTGGCTTGCTATGGATGTTTTTCAGCGTGTTGCATTATTTACATTTATAATGCTGAAGTTTTCTTTCAGCCATGTGTTTAGTTGAGCTAAAGTCCTGCTGTTCAGTACTTTTTTAGTCAGAATTGGTTCATGTTCTTAAGTGTTCTATCTTGTTTCCAGGTCGCAGCAGAGGAGCTAGAGGAGGAGGAGGACAGTGGTGATGCCATTGAAAGGGTTTTGTGGCATCAACCTATAGGGATTGCTGAGGCAGAAGCCGCTGGTGGAAGTCGTGCAGAACCATTTGTGCTTGATACAGATCCGCATGCTGAACTCAACTGGGACGATCAGGAATTTTACATAAAATGGAAAGGCCAGTCATATCTACATTGTCAATGGATGCTCTTATCAGAGCTCGAACCGGTTAGTCAAGCTTAGCTTTCACTAGTGATCATGCATGTTTTGATTGTATGTGTTTTGTTGTCAGCTTCCTTCGAAACATTAGTTCATGCTATTGTAGTCGGAGTAATCGTTTGATGGACTTCGAAAATCGCTTTCATTCTCATGATTTCTATCTCGATGTTTTCATCGTGGTAATGTGTTGGCATCCGTAGCTAAGTGGATATAAGAAAGTGCTAAATTACATGAAGAAGGTCGACGAGGATAGAGAAATTCGTCAGTCGCTCTCTCCAGAGGAGGTATGTTTTCTCTATATTTGCTAGATCCAATATTCTATGATTATTAGTCCTGGTTTTCTTGTTCACTTCAACTAGTTCTTGTTGTTTATAGTGTTTGCGTGTTGAGTTTCACCCTACCACTAGTGATAAATGTTACTCCCTCATGTTACGCCGTGGAGGTAGGCGCTGTAGTGCTTAGGGATCAAACTGTGTTGGCATCATAATTTTCTTCTATTGTACTACAGCATAGGTGTACAACGTATTAAACGTTTAGTTTGTGCATATTCTTGTCTGATACTCCTTGTTTTGCAGGCTGAACTACACGATGTGAGCAAGGAGATGGAGTTGGACCTTCTTAAACAGTACCTCCAGGTACGTCTTATTAGGTACCTCTGAAAGGGATTTGAAAGCTTATTAACTAGGAATTGGAAGCGCCCAGTCGCAAATTAGATTCAACTTCTGTACTCTTTGTGATACTTCGATCCTATGTGACTGCTTCTTGAACCATCTATGTTGTCGAGGAGTTCGTAAGTTTGTAAATTAAATGTCGATTATTTTTGGTGAATTTATTGGCAGGTGGAACGGGTGTTTGCTGATAGAAATCGAATGGACAATGATGAAGAGATCATAGAGTATCTGGTCAAATGGAAAGGACTGTCCTATTGTGATTCAACATGGTACAATTTCATACCTGTTGTCGGTGGTGCTATATTCGGGTGTGCGTGAGGTTGCGTTTGATTGAATGTGAGTTAGTTGCAAGAAATCGGTGGTTACTATCTTAAAACTGTTGTACCGTCGCAATGCCGTATGACCATTTTGTTCATTGGTTACCTGTCATCAATAAATAACCTAATTTAATGAACATCTCTTTTGCTTGCAGGGAGAAAGACACGGATATCGCCTTCGCTCAGGCTCAGATTGATGAATATAAGGTCAGTTCAGTTCGTCAAAAAGTTGCACTTTTCCTTTTATTTTGATTTATTTTTTCAAACACAACTCACTCTATGATAAGGTATTCGTTGGTCACCTTGTTATGATGTCTCTCATCTTTATCATTATCTAGCATTTCTAATTCTATATTTACGCTACTACTTCCGCGATTCCTTATGCCTGACAGGCCCGTGAAGCTGCCACAACTTTTCAAGGAAAGCTTGTAGATGCTCAGAGACGAAAAGGCAAAGGTAGATCCTGCATTACATATTGGTTGTATTTGCTGCTTGTTGTAAATGAGGCCGTCAGAATGGAAGATTTTTGCTCTCTGAATGTAGGCATTTTTTTCCTACTTTTTGATTTCGAACATTCCACTCACATGGTTTTTGCCTTTCAAGCTAGAGATTAGGCATGAGTATCTTGAGTATTCTCTGAGATTTTCCGCATTCTGAGCTTGATTCATCTGACATAATTTTACGGATGCCAGTTAGCATGCGGAAATTGGAAGAGCAGCCAGAATGGCTGAAAGGTGGAACACTACGGGACTATCAATTGGAAGGATTAAATTTTTTGATGAACAGGTATGCACCAAATTGCAGCGATTTTGTCAACGTCACAGTGGCATATTCACTGAGGACAAATGTTAGTGGATAGAAATAGTGGTGGCAGTAACGAGTCACTGATGTCGCCGAGTGGGTGAGTTAAGGTAAGTCTGGTTTTGGTATTCTACTGAGCCCTTGTTGCTGTTATGTGGGTGAACAGTTGGAGGAACGACACCAATGTTATCCTTGCAGATGAAATGGGTCTTGGCAAGACAGTTCAGTCAGTCTCGATGCTTGGATTTTTGCAGGTGTGGACCTGACTTAGTGCTCTACTTTCTTTTTTTCCTTTTTGTTCATGTGATGTTTTAAAAAAACTAAGTTTATTATTATTATTATTATTATTATTTTTTTATCCGTTTTTTCATTTAGGTAAGATAGAAGGCCCTATTTCTGTTTGATTTTTCAAGTGTGTAGAGACGGACAACACAATCTAGTACTATTTTCTTATGTCTATGAGCGAATGAAACACAAATAAAACCTGTTTGTATGAACATTTTTCTGAGTAAACAGCAGTTTTTTATGGGTTTGTGAAGTTGGTTGACATAGACTTCTAGAATAGCATGTAGAAGGGTAATTATGGCGTTGGTTAACGACCTTAATTCCAACTAACCAAAGTTAAATTACGTTCATATGATTTGAGTGCGTTTAAAGCATTCTTTTCAGATGGTTTATGCTATTTTTTTTTATACCATGCAGGAATACGGAAATTAAAACATATGCATCTACCTTATTGTTAATTGATGTTGCGCTTAAAGTTTTCACCTCGTCTGGATTCTAATGAAGTGATTTGAGCTTTTGAGTTGGCTTGGTGTGTATTTAGTTTGGCTCCTCAACTAAGTTATACTGAAGCTCTGAAGTTATTTCATAAGACTGATTGGAAAAGGAGCATAGCCTGAGTTCTGTGCTGAATAATATTTGGATTTCCACAGGAAGTTGTTGCTTCTTGCAAAATGAACATGTCTTAACTGCACCTTATGTTTTTTCTGGGATATTTTTTATTGCAGAATGCTCAACAAATACCTGGACCTTTTTTGGTAGTTGTACCGCTTTCCACCATCACAAATTGGGCCAAAGAGTTTCGGAAATGGTTACCGGATATGAATGTAGTTGTTTATGTTGGCAACCGAGCTAGTCGGGAGGTGAGTGTCCTAGACTTGTAGACTTTTCCATCCTAAACTTGGTTTTATCAAACATATCCTGGTCGCAAATTTGGTTTTATTGTTTTGGTCATTATCTTATCTTTCTTAATCTATTTTTATATTTGGATGCACTTATTATTATGCTTAACATGAATGATTCAGTAACTCTCCGTCAAGTTTGCTATTTGGGGTTACGCGCTAGTTGTCTTTTTCGTTCGGTTTTGTCAAGTAACTATACATGAGGGGGAATCTTAGGAGGGTGAAGTTAGTACTAAATTTCTTATAATATTTAAGTGCATGTTGTCGTTCTAGACTTAGTATCATTTACCAACGAAACACTCGATAAATGACTACATCATAGAACACTTCAAGGAACAATCGATAGAAGGTTGTGTATACAGGTATGCTTGAGTTGTTATCATTTACCAATTTGCGAATTTTGATTTGAAATTGGCATGTTAAAATTTGCAGACATGTCAACAACATGAATTTTATACTGGGCGGAAGACTGGGCGGACCATAAAGTTCAACACACTTTTAACTACATATGAAGTTGTACTGAAAGATAAGGCCGTGTTATCAAGGATAAAATGGTGTTATCTGATGGTTGACGAAGCCCACAGGCTGAAAAATTGCGAAGCCTCTTTATACACCACTCTACAAGTACTGTGATCCTGGAACCTTTGATAGTGATCTATGTATGATAGATATTTTGGTTTATACTTCGCATGTCTTCTGCGTACCTCTATTTGTCATTGATATGTCACCTGGTAGTGTTGGGTGTCATGGAAGTTGAACTGGGATGTATCACCGACGATTTTAAACGACTGTACCATGTTTTCATGTTTCTTGTTGCGAATGCTGGATTTGATTGTTTTTTCACTTATTTTTGAACAGGAGTTCAGTACCAAAAACAAAGTACTGGTCACGGGAACACCGCTACAGAACAGTGTTGAGGAACTTTGGTATGCCAATTTTGAACGCTTCTTTTTCTGTTAAATATGTGGCTTACCTTGGGACTTCCTGCATGTTGGATTATCATTCTGGATTCTGCAAAGGTGACTTTCATCCAATTTTTAATGTCTTTCAGCACCCAGTTCACTGATCTTTGCTTGTGATTAATAAGTCTAGTGTATTTAATCACGTTAATTTTTTTATGGTGGTTATCTGTACTTCTCAGGGCGCTTCTTCACTTTCTCGATTCTGATAAATTCAAGAGCAAGGAACAATTCACGGAGCACTACAAGAATTTGAGTTCCTTCGATGAAAAGGAGGTATGTTTTGTCCATTCAGCCACAAAGTTAGGCATGCAAATGAGTGAATCTTATTTGTAATTTATTTCAGAACTGTTTTTGAGTCTGGCTTGCTTACTTTCTATCTTCGATTAAGGGTTGTCTCATTGTAGATTATATTGTTCAAGATTCGCATGTGTATTTAACAATTGATAGCTGTTAAACACTAAAGCACTTAGGAATGCTGTTTTCCGCAGACTTTCCATGTGATGGTGCTTATTATTTTGTACAATGTTGACCAGTCTTCTTGATAAATTTATTTTAAGTTGATATGTTATACTGAATTTATGTGTTATTCTTCTCTTGTCAGCTTGCAAATCTCCACGCAGAGCTGCGACCTCACTTGTTGCGGAGAGTAATTAAAGATGTGGAAAAATCATTGCCACCCAAAATTGAGCGCATTTTGAGAGTGGAAATGTCGCCTCTTCAAAAGCAGTGAGTTTCATGTTACTAATCTTACGTTTAGCAGTACAAAGCGTGGAAAATCATGAAAATCATTGCTTGCCAGCAATGTTTGTGTGGAACGTTAGTATATAAATACTGAGAAATATATCTAACATCTACCATTTTTATGTTTTCAAGGTATTACAAATGGATCTTGGAGCGCAACTTCAATGATCTGAATAAGGGCGTTCGCGTAAATCAGGTCAAAGTTCTCAATTATCTTGACGTAAAGCATGAACTAGGCTCGTCGCACGTCGTGGCATGGAAACATGTAGCGTTTCAGAGGGAGTCTATTTTTAAAGATGAATTCATCATCCAAATGGTTGCAAAATTTCTGAGTGCGACTACCGGTTAAAACTGTGATTTCTTTTTCTGCTGCTTGTTTTTCTCCTGCATTTTCAAGAAGCTAAAGTTTTACTGTGCCTTTTTATCTCATCTTGTAGGTTTCTTTGCTGAACATAGTTGTGGAGCTCAAAAAGTGCTGTAATCATCCATTTCTGTTTGAAAGTGCCGACCATGGCTATGGTGGAGATGCGAACATGAATGATAACAACAAAGTCCAGCGCATTGTTCTAAGTAGCGGTAAACTTGCCATTCTTGACAAGTTGTTGATACGCCTGAAAGAAACAAACCATCGTGTTCTTATTTTCTCACAGGTAACTACTCTCTTTGCAGACTGTGTAGTAGGAAACTTATATCTGTCACATTCTGCTGGTAGCTCTGCTTGATTTAAATTTTGTCGAAGATGTTGAAATATTATCCATGTATCTTATACATCTTGACTGTCTCACAAAACCGAGGGTGGTGTTGTTGTTTTTTCAGATGGTGAAGATGTTAGATATCTTAGCGGATTACATGAGTTTGCGAGGGTTCCAGTTTCAGCGTTTAGATGGTAGTACACGATCAGACCTCAGACATCAAGCTATGGAGCACTTTAATGCCCCTGGAAGTGAAGACTTCTGCTTCTTATTGTCAACACGAGCTGGTGGTTTAGGCATTAATCTTGCCACTGCAGATACTGTCATTATATTCGATTCGGATTGGAATCCTCAGAATGATCTACAGGTCTGCTTCCTGAAGGTTTTACCTGCTTAAATAGATGAAGTGTTGTATGCGCTATGTAAAAACTTAATGAATCTGTTTAAATGGATGCTAGAGTTCTTCAACCGTCTGCTTTAACATTTCTTTGGAGTAATAACTGCATTTTTCTGAAAAGCTTGTTTCCTGCAGGCAATGAGTAGAGCACATCGTATTGGGCAGCGGGATGTTGTGAATATATATCGTTTTGTAATTAGTCGGAGTGTTGAGGAGGATATTCTCGAGCGGGCGAAGAAGAAGATGGCAAGTTTGGCTTCGCTGACTTTGTTGCCGGAATTCCTGTGTGCCGTAAAAATTGGAACGCACAGAACGAATTTCTAGAGAATTTTAAATTTTCTAGACAGAGTATAATTGAATTTGCAGATCACTTTCTGGTTTGTCTGGAGGCCGAAGTTTATCACTTGTTGACTATGCAACTGTTTTGAATTAAAATTTTCTTTCGTATTTTACTAGTTTGCTGAAATCGCTTATTAATGTGCCATATTTCACGAATATTGTTAATCTTTTCTGAGTGATCGCGCACATGTTTGGACTAGGAACACTTATTCGCTTGTATCCATTCCCTTCTTCGTGTGTTCTCCTTGTATCAGGTCTTGGATCACCTGGTCATTCAGAAGCTCAACGCACAGGGCAGACTGGAAAAGAAAGAAGCAAAGAAGGGAACAGGATTTGATAAGGTATTGTAAACATTAAACATTATCCCCAGTAGCATATCTGAAGCACTCTCGTTTGTGTAATAGATTACCTTATTGCTGCAAGTTTACTCAGTTCTTAACAAGGAACCTTTTCATTATTGCTACTGTTTGAAATATAAGCATTCCTATTTTCTCACGCAATTTGGATTCTTGAGTAGCTATGTCAGACCTTGCTCATCGCATTTTGTAATATCTCGTACAGAACGAGCTCGCTGCTATTTTGCGATTTGGTGCCGAAGAATTGTTTAAGGATGATAAGAATGAGGAGGATCAGAAGAACAAACTTGAGAACATGGATATTGATGAAATTTTGGCCCGGGCTGAGAAAGTGGAGACTAAATCGGCGGCCGAAGTGGACGCTGAGGGCAATGAGCTCCTAGGTGCATTCAAGGTATTTATCATCCACAGTTTCAGGTCCCCTTCTTTGAATGATTGATCCAAGATCTGTTTTCCTATCATAGAGTTTGTTTTTATGATGAAATGTATCTGTAAGATTTTCGGTGCAGCTCGCCATTCGCATAGATTTGGAGGTGAACTAATGCTGTATATGGCCGTACCTCATGTCACTTATAATTCTTGACTACGGGTTGTTCTAGGTTGCAAATTTCAGCAATACAGAAGATGATGCCACCTTCTGGAGCCGCTTGATTCCTCATGATTCATCGAGGCAAGCAGAAGTACGGTTCAAAACTCTCATGTCATCTATGTCGTAGGTCTTCTCTTCTTATTATTTTTACTTTTTGTTAACATTCCAAATTAAACAGGCCGTTAAGCCTTGTTTCACGTACAGGCTGTCCCCATACAGGACGTGTCAGGCCCACGCGTGGCAAGAACTGTGCGGAACTATTCTGAAGATTTTAGGTCTGAAAGGGATGGGAAACGACGACGAGGTGATGTTAAAGAGAAGGCTCCCAAAGTTGGAACCAAAGCTAGTAAAGAATACGTGCCTCCATCTGAAATCGAGGGAGCTGCTGCTCGTGCTGCTGAGTGGCGAGGCGGTGTTCTTACAAAGAAAGAAGCCAATTTGTTTATCAAAGCGGTTTGTTTACGAAATTTCTTCTTTTGAGCATATATTTAAATGTCGTAGTGTGCTGAGCATTGAGAGTACTGAAGTGGAACCGAAGAAACATCTTATCGGTCACTTCTGGCATTTGGGCACTGACGAATGTCGGATGATGCTGGTCCAGGTTAAAAGATTTGGTGATTCGAGTAGGATGAAACTCATTGCCAAGGAGGCAGGAGAACCAGTCTCAGAGACGTCCACTAGCTTGCAATCTGAGTTATGGGATGTACTTGTCAATGGTTGTAAAGATGCGTTGCGCAGGGCAGGAGCTGATAGTAAGGTATACATAGTCGTAAGCCTGTGAAGATATCTCAATTTTATTTCTGTATTGTCAGTAATTCTTTCTGTTTTGTCCGTCATCCTTTTGGTTTTTTGAAGGCTGAGTCGGCTTTAAGCTATTGGGACGTCCTTCAGATATTCACACATGATCATGACCATGCTGTCCTCTGTGAGAAAAACATTTTGATTCTGGATTTTGCTGCTGCGCTGCAGGCCGCTGTTCTGGACTTTTTTGGAGTACCTGTCAAAGCACAAGATGTGCTTGGTAGGATCAAAGAATTGACTCTGCTAGGAAAACGTATAAAGCGTTTCAAAGACCCCGTTGCTCAATTTCGGCTCAAGTCCCATCCCAGAGTACCTTCTTGGTCGAAAGTATGCGAGTGGAGCCAAGGTATAATTATATTCTGATGTCTTATTGTGGTTATTATCCCAAAATTACTCGTTTTATGAAATGCTCCAGCACATAATTTGATCAAGTTTGGTATTCTCGCACAGATTCAGGCGGCGGTATTTTTATTATTTTACTCACTGATTTTGTCACCTTCTTGCGCTTGCGATTTGTGTTTTAGTGGATGAGAAAATTATATTTTGTGCTTTGTAACCACTGGAATGTCGATTTTTTTGTGTGATATGTTCGTAGTTGATGACGCAAGACTACTATTGGGTGTTTATTACCATGGACTTGGTAATTGGGAGAAGATAAGACTGGATGAAAAACTCTTTCTGTTCGATAAATTGGCTCCGCAAGGTGCTACTGCCGCTGATACGTCCTTGCCTCGTTCAACGCATCTTGAGGCTCGTGTAAATGCTCTCTTACGGAAGGTACAGCCGTTTTGATTCGAAAATTTCAAGGTGTGAATTGTTTAGCACCCTTTATTACCACTGGGACTAGTAATCAGTAGTAGATCCAGCACCCTTATATCTCATACACCTCACCTAAATACTGGTAGGCTTGTCTGAAGCTAGAACAAAATTGGGATACCCGGAGCGGTTCTCTTGTGCCAAAGGTAGAGCACTATGATTGACTTCTTTTATGGCTTACAGGAACTTGAAGTTTCAGGTGAGATGAATGGGAATGACGAGTCTGAAAGGCCTGCGAGGTCTAAAGGAGGACATAAACGTGATTGGTTGGATGACAGCGCAAAAGATAGGTCTGCTAAGCCAAGTTCAGGTTTAGGAAGGAAAAATTCTGGAGGGTCCGGCCCACAGAAAATTAGTGCTAGGGACCGAGCTGCAAAACGCTTTAGAACCGATCAAGATGTCAAGGAGGAAGGCGAAATCTCGGGCACCGATGAAGGTGGCGTACAGCCATCGCGCGGACGTGGAAGGAATAAGGACAATACAGAGAGGCAGTCTAAAGAAGAGAAATGGCAATTCTGGTGTGCTCAAATGATGGAAGACCAGTCTCGTACACTGGGAAGTCTACAAAAGCTTCAAACGAATTTCAGTTTACCTAAAGAAGAGGTTTGTCTTCTGCTGTCCTATGTTCACGCTGATGTGATTTTTTTCGACTACTAGTTACATAGTAACATTACGTATGTGGATATAAGACCGAATGTCGTTCACGAGATTTAGTACAGCGACCTTTTAGAGGGCCATAATTAATGCCAAGAAGAATTCTACATTTCTTTGTTTTTAGTTGAATTCAGTCTTTTGGCAAATTTACGATTTTTTTTAACATCCAAACACTCTGCTGCATCTACCTTCTGCAGGTTCTTCGAAGAGTGAAGACGTATTTGCAGACTCTAGGCCGGAAAATCGACTCCATCCTAGCTGAAAATGAAGCTAATCCTAATCCAGATAGTAAGTGGTTTTTTTTATCGACAACATGAACTTTCTCGTATTTTTCAGTACTTTTCAGGTGTATCTCATGGTTGTTTTTTGATCTCTAAATCCTTTACATTCGATGATTGACACCAAAACTATTTTTGTTGTATTGGATGCAGGAATGGCCACCAGACTTTGGAATTATGTGTCTACATTTTCGAATCTGACGGGGGATAAACTAGCACAAATATATAAGAAATTGCGACAGGAACCTACGCATGAACATGCCAGAGGGACATCCCAGGATCCCAATCACGGTAGTGCAGCTGGTCCTAGTGGAAGGGATGAACAAAGCCACCTTACCAGTAACAGGAGACAAAATCACGTTGGAAATACAAGTGCGCAAGTAGGGGAGCCTAGTCGAGGGGATTATGAACCCTGGAAACGACGGCAGAGAGAGGACCCACCTGGAGGTCCCCCCATTGGACCCCACAATGCAACAGACCGTCGGAAATGGGATGGCAGACCTGGAAGTGTAGATGGTTGGAGGAATAGGGGTTCGCCTCTTGTTGGTGTTAACGGCAGTGGGTGGGGTTATGATAAGGATCTTAGAGAAGATAGGGGCCCATGGGGGCCGCATGATCGGAGCCGAGATTGGAATAGGAGGGATGTTAATCGAAATCCAAGACCTCAACCCAGGCCAACAGGGCCATACGGGCATGCACCCCCGGCTTTCACACATTGAGAAGGGGTTGTTAATTACCCTATTGACATTTTTCTTTCAATGAATAAGAATTGTTTAGTTATCAATGAGTGCCTATCTGCAACGATCGAAGTCGATTTAGATCCCAGGACGAAAGTTAAGTGGCTTTGTTTGCAAAGCGCACTCAGAATGAGTCTCATAAATACTGTCATTTACTTATAGCCAAATGCAAAGTTGGCACGGCACACAACAGCGAGATTTTTACTAATTTAATCTCGTAGATGTAGAGTGTAGAATGTGTTAACTTGTGTATTTCTAAATGAGATTTTGAAGGGAAAGGCGTGTAAAGACATATGTAGCATGTTTGGCGGGCAAAGTACTAGCTGTTGCGGACGATGTTACTTGACACTAAAGAGTATTCCACCAGTACCTCGGAATGGTACAATTTTACTGTAAGGTGGTGAAATTGCAAAACGGAAGTACGGAGCATGGCCCCATCGAGTTGCTGCTTCATGAAAAACGCTAGGAAGTCTGTTGCTGTGTACAAAGTAAGCGTTAATTTCAGTAGTAGATCTAGGGTACTTAACATGCTGACTTGTCCAATGAAATGTTTGGCCCTCTAATGTTCAACATTCACAGGGATACTGCAACTTAGAGATAGAGCACTTCATTCATGGCTGAGGTACGAAACCACATGTATAATCTCATAATGACACACTTAGCAGTAAAGCGTTTGAGACCTAGAGTGATGGGGATAAGCTATTTCTATACATACTAGAAAGAATTAACTAAGACTACCCTACTTTTGTGATGAGTCGCCCCCATCAGAGGCCATAAAACTCTCGTAAGTTAGCTGAACTACAAGTGCCACTAGAATGAAAGAATACAAAGCCAACTTTGGCCATGGATGCTCACCGTTCGAGACAGCCTCCACTAATGACAAACTCAACAAGAAAATGAGGACCCCATACAAAAACCTCCGAGTTTTAGACGATCCAGACTTCCTAGCAACATTGAAGACAATCTTTGCCTCCTCTTTGATGCTCTTTTTCTCGTCAGCAGTGCGGTCGCTCCATGGCTTTAAAGGTTTACTGTACAAACTTTTGAAGAACAAACCTTCACTGCGAGCCTTGTCAACATTCTCCTCAAATTCGTCGAATTCCCGGCTGTCGGCTTCCATTTGAGCCCTCGCAGACGCCAATTCCTCCTCCATTGCTTGCGCTTCTGCATCAACGCTACTTATAATCTGCAAAACAAGGTATTACAGAAGCTGAGACTCACATAACAATGTTCGATCAATTGGAAAAATGATCACGAGTGACACGAGAAGAAATACGCAGTTAAAAGAGGCCCGCGTAAGACATCACTGTAAAGCAAGTGGCTAGGGACAAAAATTGCATCCTCTGCAATAAATGATCACTTCACCAGTTCGTAGATACCGAATTCTCTCCTAACGAAAAGTAAACAATGAGGATTAGTACCTTGGAGCTTGCTTCGTCCATCTTCCCCATGGCATCTTGAGCGATTTTATCATACTCCTCCTTGGCTTGATCGGCAATGTCAGACAACAACTTGGAGCGCTCGTCAACAAATTCAGTAACACGCATTTTCCCAGCCTGGAGTCGCACCATGCCTACCAGCATATCCTGCACTTGCTCATCGCCCTTGCCATCTCCATCCTCTGGCTCGTCCACCTTTCATAAAGAAAATACCCATATGAGGCGATCGCACATGCTTGCAACTCAGGAATTACACAGTAACACAGCCCCAACAAACCCCTAAAGAACTCATATTGACATTACCAAAATAAGCTCACTCTGTGACCACATTGCTGAAGGTTACGAAGTAAAAATAACTTTGGACTCTGATGACTACCCTTCACCTTACGACAACCACACCTAAGAGCTCTAGGTCGATGGATAACACCATACTTAGTTCGAGGATCTGATTATCTTAATGAGAGTTCGGGTTATTAAAGCGACAGCAAACGGAAGTTTCAACGATGAAGCCATGTCTATGAAATCAAGTCCACCATCATCGTGACTGCTGTGAGAAACAAAAGTTGCCGCAGCGATCAACAGAATGTAGCCACTGCAGCAGTTCGACAGCTCGTAGGAGACATCAATTGCCTATGGCGACCTTGACTACATCCAAGCATCCGAATCACTGATAAAATAAAAACAAAGATCACTACAACAAGACCACAGAGACTGCAAAAGCACACTACTAACGTCTCACCTGTCCGCTCGCCGACACAAATACCAACAGGCGCTTGCAGGTCCTGCGACCAGCGGACCGCCGCAGCAAGCTCTCAATAGCCAGGCCGCGCCCACTCCATAGCTGCAGCGACCCAGTAAGAAAGCAGGAAGAAACGGATGGCCGCAAGGCCGGGTGCGCGCACATGAACAGCATATCCGCAAACCTACTTGACAATTCGAGAAGACGCGATGTCCACTACGAGCTAAATCCTAACATTCCTCACCCGACCTCGCGACATTATCTCCGAAACCAAAACATGTTCGCGACCAAATCCCAGTGGCAGTAGCGCCGCGTTTCAGCAACTCACAACCCCAAGAGAAGCTGTGAATTGGAGGGGAACAAGCTCTCAGCGGGGCATGGATTGAGTTGGGAATGCGTGTGCTCGGGTGTGATTCCATGGCGCTCCATCGCCACCCTCTTGCGCTTCATCTGGTTGGAGCGCCCAATCCTTCGCCGCGACTGTAAAGCCCCGCGAGATGAGCGCCGGGATTTCATTCATCTACTGGATGAGGCACGTTCGATGACTGATGACGCCATGGTCCTCCGTTTTATGAGTGCTGTCTCAATTGATTTTCTTTTTCTTTTTGTTGAATAAAAATTCAGTACGAAAGAAGACATTACAACCTTCAAGCGAGCTTCAAAGTAGAGTTTCACTTCCACCTAATTCTATTTTCAAGCATGGAAGGATGATGGAATAAACTTAATCATAACATCAGCATTTCTACCCAACTTTATTCACCAGGAATTCGGTATTATTAAAACACAACCCAAGAAATGTTACACCAAGTAACAAGATGTTTTCGGAATGTATTACAACCTGTCATATATGAAGTGAGGAAAAGCTATGTGAGTAATTCCCTCGGCCTGCATTTTCTATTGTTGTGGGTAGGAGTTATCTCACTTTGTAAGACTAAACTTAAAAGCACTACAAAACGAATCTACCCTTCAAGATTTCGTGGCTGACAGCAGATGCTGGGATTTGTGGGCAATCTTTCCCTTCTGAATTTTCCTAAAAATTTCCTGTTGCAGTCATTTGCCTAACCTAATGCAGTGTTTTTCAAAGCTTGGGTCCACCATAAGTACTTCATGGCACATCAAGCACCGTCACTTGTCCACGACGAGACTTCGGTAATAACAGGCTCACCGATTTCATTCCATTTCATATTGAACGCCTTAGTTTTATCCATTAGCAAATCAGTACATACCAAAAAAACTCCCATCTACACTAATATCTCAGAAAGCAAACGCAAGAGAGTTGAGCAATTGATAAATTCCATCGACAAGCCTCACATTGGACACGTTCAAATGATAGTCTCTCATGAGTATGCGGGGTACCTGAAACAACATTTCTCATTGGGTTCGGAGTTACACTATTGTAAGTCCCGCTGGAGTGTAAGTTTCACGACAATTGTGATTGGGCAGAAGGCACAAAGTCCGTTATGTTTAATGTAGCAAAATTGAATCTCTTAAGCTTGGTTTTGCTGCTTCATCGTTCCTGTTTCATCTTATATTTCAGATGATGTTTAAAAATTTATCAAATTGTGAGCAGAACATCTGTGCGTAAGATCTTTTACTGAATGTCCGCGTGAACGTTTATATCATAGCAGTGAGGAGTCAACTTGCTTCTCTGACACGTCAATGCCGCCTAGAATCAGAGCCCCAAATCTGAGTGGCCAGGCTACCACCTAGAATGAAAGCTGCACCTACCCAACCACGCAATCCCCACCGTTCACCAAGTACATACCAGGCAAAGCCAGCTCCCCACAGCGGTTCCATTGTAGTAATCACAGCAGCTTCAGTGGCAGACACAGTTCGCATTGCAAAAATCTACATAGAAATTTAAAATCCGTCAGCATCATACTTAATGTAAGGACTTCCTAAACTCCAGCTGTTTTTACCGTGCCTGTGAGAAAGTATAGCTTAAAACAGCCAAAGCATCCAAATATTTAGATTTTTGTTGGAACACTTAGAATAAGATCAGGCAGAGAGAAGGAGAGGAAAGAAGTGAGACAGAACATTAATTTGTGGAAAGGAAAGAATATGGAGTGAGATAGCACAACATACCTCAGCAGATAAACAAATGGCTGTTGAAAAGAGACCACTGTAAACCATAGGGCCCCAGGGCAACTCCTGTGCGGTGTGATATAAGGCAGGCCAGTCCAAAGTAGCAAGATTTGGAAGCGCGCTACCGGATGTTAAGTGGCTCGCAATGAACCACATGCAGGAGCTCCCAGTAATCACAAACAACTGCACAATGAAGACAAAGCAGTGTTTCGATTACATTCTATTTCTAATGGAGTCAACAGTGGCAACTTGAAGCTCCAAGGTTGAGTAAAGAAATTTGGCCGTATCTAGTATCAAATAATCACCGAAAGAGCTTCAGAATTGGAGCAGTTAAGGACCTGAAGAGAAATTAAAGGCAAAGCAGCACTCGTGCTATGATTACGCGAGTGAAATTCAGTTCGGATGATGTGAATTCCAAAGACCACAGCGCTTAATAAGCTCCAAGCGTCGCCAATCTGTGACAAACATGCAAGTTAATTAATAATTTTCCATGAAAATCTGAACACTCCCGTGTAATTAACCCTCTCAATTTCGGATTGTTATATGGAATTAATATCTCGATCTATGACAGAAAACTTCTAAAAAAAAGGGGGGGGTGGACGCACCGACGGCGGTGCACCAGTTGTTTCAAGAAGTCCAACTCCAAACAGTGCAGCAACAGCTGCAAGCCAAGTGAGAAGCGGGATCTTTTTTCCCATTAAACCTGCGATGAATGGCACCGTTAAAACCTGCACCGAAACAACGTTACCATCAGAGAATTTCCATCATTACTACGGTCACTAAGGCCTTAACCTGTCTGTGATATTGTCTTCGAATTCACTGATGAGATTTTCATAAGCAGTCCGTCTCTGATAAAAACAAACCTGAACATGCGTCCTCATAACAATTCTTAAAGTAGAAGGTTAAGGCAGAAATTCGCACTGTGAATGTAGTGAAAAATGAAGCACGTCCAGCATCGGTAGTCATCAAGCCGAGTGCCTGAGCAAGAAAACCAATGCCTGCCCACACTCCGAGTTCAAGGCCAGCTTCAGTCAAGCCTGGTTCCTTAACTGCATCTTTTAAGAAGGGCGCAAAAACAACAGCCGCTATAACGAATCGTCCTACCGAAAACGACGCAGCATCAAGTGTTGTCTCTTTGATGACTGCTATGTTGCTACCTGTAGCACACATTCTCAACGTCAGTGTCTAGCATCACTACTCTAATTCATAACATGGAATTTGTCCAATATTAATTAACAACCAGAATGCTTACCTGCTTAAACATGAACTCGATCAGGATTGCACGCGTACAGAACAAACTGGTGTGGCATTTGGTTTAAGTGGATCAAAATTAAACATCCAGAATTGTCAAGGACATACACGAATTTGGACATCACATACCGTAAAAAAATGTAAGCACATTGAGTATAATTATCCCTTGACGATGAGGATCAATTGATTCTATGAATGTCATCCACCATTGCTTCACTACGATCTCTTCAAGTGCTCCAATCCCGGAATCCAATGGTGACGGTGATTGATCGCTACAGGAGGCCTGTGATTGCTTCACTTCGTCCTCGTTACGGAGACCAGGATGGGATGAATCAACCCGCAAATCCTCAAATTCGTAAGCAGGCTCAGGAACATACGCCTTATGATACTCATAAAATTGATCCTCGTAATTATCAAATGATACTGGTGCACATTCTTTGGTGCTAGTTTTTTCTCTTCGTGGGCAAATTCGAATAGTAGGCAGCGACTGCTTGTCACTTTTAGTAGAATACGCGAAAGATTTATCTGGAACGTCCCGATTCACCCCACACCTGACTGAGGACCCAAGGTTTTCATTACCGCTGCAACGTCTTGAACACAGTGTTCCAGTCCTTTGCAACTCGTCCAGCATAAGCTTCGGCTGACCTAGACCGAACCGCCGTATTTGGAAACAACGATTTTCCACATGGCAAGAGCTCGTGACAAAAGAGTAGGAAAAGTGTGACCTAGCAGTGGACAATCGGGAATATACCCTGCGACAGGAGTGCATTTGGTAACTGACACCCCCATCCATGATCACGAGATTAAGCCTTGTAAAGCAAGAATTGAGAGTCCATTCAATGATTCGTCTGTTCCACCGCTGATACAGTAGCTTCGTCAACAGTCAAGGCCCTGAAGCAATCAACGTAGAACAAACTCAGTCAGGAGATTCAAACTAAATGAAGGGGAATTGCTGCGATGTCATGGACCATGTAACACACCGCTGACAAATACCTCTACTCCAATTCTTCAAACAAGACAAGCAGAGACGTGACGACCGGCTAGTAACCTCAAACCAGACATGGATCACAGAGATTGATCTTACGAAAATCTCGGACACAATCCCCTCCTCCGTAATCCAGCAGCACAGCAACCAAATGAAATTTCCGTATGAAATTTGCGTCAGAAACAAAACAAGCAAAAAAACGTTGGATACTCCGAAGTGCAAACATTGGATAGTCCGAAGGAAAACGAAAACGAACATGAAATCAAAATTACTAGCAGAGGAAATCATGCTGCTTCCCCCGACGTAACCGAGTCACCAAATTCCCTCACCTAAATCGATGGTGACAAACGTAACGACGAATACACGCTCAACACCAATGGCACTGCAGCAGCAGCAACAGTCTCACAAGCCCGCCGGTTTTCAAGCTCCCTCTCCCCTCCCGCACTCTTCGTTCTTCTAATCAACACAGCTGCAACGCACACGAGGTAGCGAAACATAAGGGACGCTTGGGAAGGGCTTACGCGGATCCAGGTCATAGGGTCATGCAACAAACCAATGCGATTTACGAGCTTTGGCAGGAGCAATGGAGTGTTGACACTGTGCTGCTTTGGTAGAGTGGATAAAGCGGGTGCGCCCTCGAGGCTGGGCTGGGTGATGGGCCCGGGGAAGCCCCGCCCCGGCACAGTCTCGATATTTCCCCCGTTGGGAAAGCTCTAAAGCGTCCTCGGATATTTCTAGTGGGTCCCACATGAGTACTTTGGGTCGCTGTTGTTGTTAAGGATTGTTCTTTTGGATTGAAGGTGAATTTTGTTTTGTTCAAATTTTGAAGTAAGTGGGTTTGGAATGGTTGTGCTCTGGTTTTGAGTGCACATTGATGGTTTTATTTTTTATTTTTTTTGCTTTGATGAAAGACTCTATGGCTGGTTGTGAGCCAAAATAAACCTCTACTAGTTGGAAGTTTATTCTAGTTCACAACAAGTGAATTAATTATGAAAATCTTTGAAATTTTAACTCTTATTTAAACCTCAACCAAATCACTCTTAACCCCCTTAAATCACCCATGAGTGAGAAAAAAACAACCTCCTGTATTTGGAGTTATTCCTAGCTCACAACAAGTGAATTAACTATGGAATTTTGACAATTTGTAGCTCTTATTTAATCCAATTTAATGTGCTAAAGAAAAAAACTCCCTACTACTAACTATCACATACAAGAGTAAATCATTCCAAAATGTTATGTACTTTAAAAATTATCATTACTATTATTTTTTATTTTTTTAATTAAAAATTATCCATCAATAAAAATTCATACTTGAATGACTATTCATTCAAGTATAATAATTCATCTAATTATAAAAATTCATTCTCTTTACTTTATCTAAAAAAATCCTAATTCAATTTAATCCTAATTAATTCCATATAACTACCCTAAATCATCCTAATGTAACTTTCTAATGTAAGTTCATCTCTCTTGAATATCTCACCAAGTAGGAGGGTGTCAATTTGCATGAATCTTTGAACCAAATTCCACTTGAACTACTAAACTGCTGTTTCAGGGATAAAATTCTAGTGCCTTTGCACACAATCTCTTGAGTCTAAGCAAGCCTCCTTTCACTGATGTATCATGACAATGACTTGATCCTCTTAATTAAGGCTATGCTATGCTAATCTAGGACTACCACACTGATCGATCAAGTGCTCGATGGATAAGGAAGTTCATGCTTCCAATGCTGGTTCAATGTAACTTGGCTTATACACTTAAAGGGCTCTCTCAGCCAAGTTGGTAAAATTCTGCAACTTGCCTAGCCTGTAGTCTTTGTGATAACGAACAACTGCAGCAATCTATAATTTGTACAATATACTAGTTCCATAAGAGTTGCACAAGAAATCAAGTTGCATTGGTTTGACGTATTGTGCTGTGTACAGGCTCTAGTCACCTATGAGCTGCTATGTATTGAGAATATTTTAGAGAAAGAAAGACAAGAGCTAGAAGTAATATGCACACACATGTAAACACATACATACAAAAATTGAGTTTATTGATAGGATTATATCCTTTATACAAAGAAAAGAATAGAAGATAAATGATGTTTCTCCACTACATTCCAAAATACTATAATTATAATAAATATTGTAGACTATAGTAAATAGCATGGACAGTCCTAGCTACATTTAATGCTCTCAATGCTCTTCCTTGCATGTCATAATATTTATATGCATAGAATTATGATCTATACTTTTTTGTAATCTTGTAAGATCAATAATTTTTGCCTCATTTAAACCTTATTTAAGAAAACCTTATTATATTTAAGGATAAAATCATAGATGAAAGAAAAAGAGTATAACATTATCTCAAGAGTTCATTAACTTTCTTGCTCAAGAAAAGCAAGTCTCTGCATGCCAATGCCATAAGAAAGTCGGTGATGGTTGCACAAAATGAGAGCTTTGGTGAGGAAATTAGGAAGGTTATTTGTAAATTCAATTTTCTTGATCTTAAGTACCTGATCAGTATTCTAGTCATGGGTATAACTAAAATACTTTGGATCAATATGCTTTGTCTTCATACATTAACTTCATACAAGATAGTTGGAGAATCATCATATAAAAATCCATAGGTTATTTGAATAAATTTATCAATTGATTGAAATCAAATATAATCTTGAGATACTTCATACAAGACAATGATTTTTGCATAGTTGGATGAAGTTGCAGTTATAGTTTGTTTCACTAATTTCTATGATATTGCAACTCCATGTCTTAAGAATACATAGCTTATTTGAGATTTAGCTGTTGCAATATCATATTTATATCCTACATCAGAATATCCAATCAATTTTAAATTTACATATTGTGTATAGTATAATCTCAAATCTTTAGTACATTTTAAATAACATAGTAAATGTTTGACGCCATTCCAATGTTGTAGTGTTGGACGTGCATTGTATCTTATAAGAACACTAACTACAAATATAATATGTGGTCTAGTAGATGTGGCTAAATATAAAAGTGCTTCAATCGCTACAAAGTATGGATATTGTTCTTTTAATATTTCTTCCTCTTCTTCTTTACATAGATGATATAGATTATAACCATCATAACCATGTCCAACTATTGGTGTAGACAATGCATAAGTGTCAATCATATTGAATCTTTGTAAGATTTATCTAATACATGTTACTTCGTAGAGAAAAATGCTACCATCTATGAAATACATAATCTAAAGTCTAATACAAAAAGTTATTTTTTCTAGCATTTTCATCTCAAATTCACTTATAAGTAGGTTAGTAGCTGCAATGCATGCAGATCTAGTATCTACTAGGTTAAGATCATCAACATATACATTGATGATCACAAAACTAATTTTATCTCATTTGATAAATAAACAAGGGATTAGTAGATCACTTATAAATTTATTTATAATTAAATAATCTTAAAGACATTGATACCACATGCATCTAAATTATTTTAGACCATAGAAGGCCTTGTATAATTTAATACCATGATATCATCCTAGAGTAGGTGCATTTGGAGTTCCTATTTCCAAACTAGGTCAAACTTTTATATAAATATTTACATCAAGTGAACCATACAAATGTACAGTTATCATATCCATGAGATGCATCTCAAAGGTGGCATGAACTACCATTCTAATAATATATTGGAATATAATTGAATCCATGACTAGAGAATATGTGGATTTATAATCAATGCCCAACCGTTGGATAAATCCTTGAGCAACAAGATGAGCTTTATAGTGGATTATTTGACCTTAGGTATCTCACTTGCATATTAATACTACCTTATATTCTACAGGGCGAGAAGTAAGAGTATCCCCAATTGGACCAAAGACTTTCTTCTTACGCAAAGAAGCATACTCTTCTTCAATGACAATTTTTCAATTTAACCAATCAGAGCAACGCATTGCTTATTGAATGGTTTAAGATTCACGATCTTTTTTCTTATAAGAAAGAGCTTCTGCCATCATGAATGTAAATGTTTCATCTATTATAATAGATTGTCTATCCCAAATTTTATTTGTAGTATAATATAAAATAAATAATTCTATACTCAACTTGGTTTTATTCTTCATGATTTCAAATTGTTTTATAGCATGAGATGAAGATATAATGTGTATAGACATATTGTCATTAAGTGATGGTCCCGTAGGTTTAGTAGGAACTTCCATAGAAACAATATCAAAATCACCACATATTATAACTTTCTTCTTTCGTAGTTATTCATTTGATCTACGAGTCCTTTTAATTGTTGATGTTATAACCTGAGGTATATTTGTTAGTGGTATTGCAATTTGAGCAAGTTCATTTTGAGCTTTATTAATTGGAATTCTTGTAATTTGAGGAGCATCATTGAAGCCATCAAGTTTTTAATTTGCAATCCGTTTTAAATACAAAATCTTAACAACTTCACTTTCAACTAAAGATGTTCTAGAATCAGGATTCATTATAAATATTTTTTGTATTCCAAATGCAAGTACTATATTTCTTTGTTGATTAAATACTCTTCTTAAAAGAGATAGAAATATTTTCTCTTTAAAATGACAATTTTAAAAACGTGCACGTAATAATGTGTCAATTGATGGGTCAACTATACAAATGATACTTGGTGAATCAAAATCAATATATATGCCTTCTCATTGATGAGCTCTAGTGGTATGGCATTGAGGTTTTGGTAGTAGAACCTAAGTATGGCAACCAAATATCTATAGGTGAGATACATTTGGAACATGACTTGAAATAAGCTCTTATGGTGTAATAATTTCAAGAGAAGAAAGATCGAGTTGTATTAATGTTGCAGCATGCAAAATTGCATGATTCTACATAGATGCAAGTAAATTTGCTTGAAGAAAGAATGGCTAGGTAATGAATTGTATATGCTTTATAAATGACTCTACAAGTTCATTTTGAACATGTTCATTTGGAACATAATATGTCAATTCAATTTTTGTTGCAGTATAATAGTCTTCAAAAGACTTTGATTCAAATTCTTTTGCATTATCCATATGCAATGTTTTGATAGGATAATCATGAAAATATACTCAAAAATGAATTAGCATAGATATAAGTTTAGCAAATATCATGTTTTGAAATGATAATAATGATATATGGGATTGTTTGCCTGATGCTTCAATAAGGACCAAAAAATAATGAAATGGTGTAGAAATTGGATTAATAGGACTACAAATATCATTATACAATCTTTTAAGAATTGGTGGTAATTCTTAAAGAAGTTTTTAAATTGAAGGCTTAGCAATCATCTTATCTTGCACACATGTATAACATAATTCTATAAAATCTACATCTGAAAGTCTTAAATTATCTCCAATTATACATAGAATTATCTTCTAAAATAATGTAGATCCTAGATATTCCAATCGTCCATGCCAAAGAGAAACATGACTCTTTATTATAGATGATGCAAAATTAAATATAATAGGAGGCCAGATTGCAATCCGATATAAATCATTTGTTGCAGCAAAGACTTTTTCTATAACTTTATGGTTTTCTTCAAGAACCAAAATCTCTTGTCTATCTAGAATTTTAATTGAGAGGTAATAACCATTGGCATGCACAACTTGGTAGCTAATTAGACTTTGAGGTACTAAGGATACAAACATTACATGTTTATATTTTATGATAAAGCTCACAATCAATTTTACCATTGCTATTCCTTCTTGGAAACAAAATACATTTTTTCCAGCCATAGTCATCAAATTTCTAGTTTTTTAAGTTAATAATTTTTCAATAAAAAACCATCTATCCCGTAGGATAGTATGTGTTGTTGCAGAATGAATGAGTACATCATTTGATTCATCATTAGAGGTTTTGTCATTCATATAAGCCTCTAAATCATCAAAACCAATTGAATCTATAGACACATAATCATAACTATGAGACAATATGATACATTTCATTGATGAAAGCATTTAAATTTGAAAAATCCAAGACACGTGAATGTGTCCAAGTATGATGTGCACGTGGAAGAAAAATGGTCTTTTGATGATCAAATTTGGATTTAAGATTCTCTTAGAGCTTTCTTGGAACTTCCATTTTTAAATATTGATGTTGTAATGTAGGTACAAGATGTCAACGAAGGAAAGAAGTACTTTCCAATAGATAGCAATAAAAATTGAAGTACTTACAATAGGAGATTCTTCAAATAGAATTATATTTGATAGTTGTTCTACAAATAAATTTTTATTTGTCATTTTTTCTTATAATAGATAATTATTTCCATCAGCAACCAATGGTAGAATAGAAGAGCTTGAAAATGTTGGGATGTAGTGGTGATAGTTAGAAACATAAATGATAGTCAACAGTAAGTTGCATCAATCAACGGTAGTCAGCTGTAATTGGCGGCAATCAACAGCGATTAGCAGTAGTCAATGACAGCAATACAACAATAAAAACATAATAGAAGAAAAAATAGCAACATCAACAAAGGACAACAACAATAGTAGCAACAACAATAACAATAAAAATAATAATAATAACAACAACAACAACAACAACAACATCAATAGTGCAAGAAGTGAGGAAAAAAAAAAATAAAAAAATAAAAAAAAGAATAAATGCACATGAGTTTTTAAGAACTAAGACTAAAGCATAAAAGTAATCTTAATAATAATGTGTTGAGAATATTTTAGAAAAAAAAAAAGACAAGAGCTAGAAGTAGTATGCATACATATATAAACACACATACAAGAAATGAGTTTATTAATAGGGTTATATCCTTTATACAAAGAGAAGATGAACAGTAAATAGTATGGACAACATTGACTACATTTAATGCTCTTAATACTATGGTAGACCAAAAGCAATACCAACAGATCTAGATTGCATGGAATGTCTCCAGTGCTAACCCAATAGGATGCCATAGTACAGATCTAAGATCGTAAGCTTATCGTTACTTCCAATACTCATGACTGTATCTTGGTAGCTATGCACAATGTTCTTTCTCTTACATCTTGCCAATAATAATTGTGAAGGACGTGGATGACTAAGGTTTTAGATTGATAAAGGTATCGAAGTTGTAGCTGGCATCCTTCTACTCAAGACGTCGATGGAGAAAAAATAGTTTTTGCCTTCACCATGGGTGTTTGAAAATTCCTTCAAGGAGAAATCAAAGATTAAGAACCGTTTTGTCTCCAACAATTAACAACTCATAGATCCAAGTCTAAGAAGAAGGAGAAACCAACACAAACGCGACACATCAAGTTTGCTGTCATGGTTGTTGTCTATGCCACATTTGTCGAAACCAACCACCGCACAAGAGAAATAAATAAATAAATAAATAAACACTTTTGATCTTTACCGCAACACCACCATAGTAACATACTTCCATCAGAGAATAAACATAAAAACAAACTCCATCATGATCAGAGCCGAAATCCGTACAATAAATAAATAAATAAATAAATAAATAAATAATAAAAGAACAACAACAACAACAACAACAAGAGTGACAAGGCTCTGGGCGGCCGGACCCTCATTGATGAAGAAGATGCTGTCTTTTTTGGGCATCCTCTGGCCCTCTTCATCACTTTTTTTTTTTTTTTTTTTCCTCTTATCCTTTTCCTTCTCCTCTTCTTTCTCTTCTTCTCCTTCTTTTGATTTTCTATTCTTCTACTATTCTATTCTACCTTTTTTTTCTCTCCCTACTCTCAACATTTTTTTCTTCTATTCTATTGTTTTTTTTCTATTTTATTTGTTTAAAACTACCAAGGTATTTTTTTTATTGGATTGGTTTGGATCAAGGATTCTATTTAAATTCTAGTCCAATTAGATATTTAATGGGGATAAGATTAATATTAATAAAACATACATTTCTATTAGCTAATCTAAAGAGAAAATATGTAATTTAAAATACCTTCTCAAGGATAATTCTATAAAAGATCCATTCTAACAATTAATATTCTATTATATTTAATTAATTATTTATCTCAAAAATCCTATAATAACTCACTAAATTAGTGACTTAAAGCACCATAATTATATTTTTTGTATTAAAATATAAAAGAGAATTAAATATGTGACTCATACAGGTATATAAGCTATTTGAAGTAGAGCTCGTTAAATTACAGACAATTGCCAAATATTCATGTTCTTGTACAAGAATAAATTAGACATTGCTTTTTGGCTTCATCTTATATTTGGTTGTTTGTATTAAAATAAGGTCAATGTCTTTATCAAAATAATATTGACATTCTTGGATTTGATATTTTTGATTACTATAAAAGTATGCTACAATAAAAATTCACATAGTAGTGTGATTAAAATGAATCATTTTTATTTTTTATATTTTTTTTATTATTTTTAAAAAATAAACTAAAATAAATAAGAATTATGAATTTAAAGATTAGTTTTTTTAATACATACATATATATATATACACACATACACACACACATACATATACACTTTATTTTAGAATTTGAATACTATTTGGAAAGTTATTAAAAAAAAGTAAAAAAAATGGAGCTAGAATTATATAAAAAAAAAATCAAATATTTTAATGATAATCTTGTAAATTAAATTAAATTATTTTTTTACTAAAAAATATTTATAATATATAATATTTTAAAGGTTAATAGTATAAATATACAATAAAATATTATAGTCTAACAAAAGATAACTTATTGAAAGATTTTTTTTACTATGGTAAGAATAATTTTAGTTTAATATTCAAAAGTATAATAATATATCAAAAAAAATTTAGATTTAGTTAATTTTAAATATGTATCTATATAATAAAAGAATTTAGATGTAATAAAAAGATATAAAAAATATTTCTATTTACCAAAATTAAAGAAATTATTGCTAGAACTACCAACAAAAGTCTTATATAATTATCTTTTTATCCATATACACATAACAAACTAATGATTGAGTGATGGAACAACAAAATTTACTATACATCATTTGTTTGCAAGAAGCTTCTTTCAATTGCCATTATTCTTGATTGAAGTATTTTTAAATTTAAAATTTTAAAATTTTAAAGGCATAATAGAAAAAATAATTGACAAGTAATTTTTGTGATAATTGGAAGGATGCTTGGTTGATTTATAGATTTTTTTGTAATATTACAAATATATCTATATATATATATATATATATATTTTTTTTCAAGCAAATTTTGCGTATAGATTTGAAGAAGATTTAGATGGATTGAGATTATTTTGAGAGTATGGATTGTAATGCTAGATTTAATTTTTAAACATATTTTAAATATAGATACAAGAATTTGGATACTTATAAATTGGATCAAAAATCAAATTAAGCAAAGAAAGAATCACATTGTTGTATTACTTGTAGTTTTGCTTTAGAATACACCAGGTACTTAGTTGTGGAAGTTAAGTAGGAATACAATAGTAATCCTACAAAGTCTCATAGAATCTTAAATAAATTTTAAGTAAACCTTAATAATCCTAATCAAATTTCAACAAATCCAAAATAAATTTAAAAGAAGTTATAAAAGAAATACAAAGAAGTTCTAAAATAATTTCAAAGAAAAATAATAAGAAATCTTAAAGAAATATAAAAATAAATATTTAAATAAATAAAAATAATATTAAGGAAATATTATAAATTAATTTTTTTAAAGAAACAATAAAAAATCCTAAAGAAATATTAAAAATAAAAACCATAAATAAAATTCTAATTAAACTTTAATTTAATCTTAATTAAAATCTTTATAAATATTAATAAAATATTATGTTAAACTCTTATTAAAATCCTAATAGAATCTTAATCAAATCCTAAGTTAAATCCTACTCAAGTTCTAAATCAAATCCTAATTCAAATCTTAATCAAGTTCTAAACCAAATCCTAATCCTAAACACATTCTAGATAAAATCTTAAGTCCTAAACAAACCATAGACAAATCATAAACCAAATCCTAATCAAATCCTAGATCAAATCCTAAATCTTAAACAAACTCTTAACAAATCTTTTAGCAAAATGGAACCTCAATAATTAATGATCAAACTCTTGATATCAACTCAAAATTTGCATTCTTCTTAATATCTTAGTTAGAAATAAGCACAAGAAAGATGAAATCAATTACACTTACCAATTGAGAGAAATGCAAGATAGTCTAATGAGGTATTAGGCAGCCTTGTTTTCCAACTTGAATACTAAACTTCCAGTGCCTACATCTCTTTTTTGAAATGTTAAATTGCTTTCAAATTGCTTTCAAATTACATTCAAATATTGAAAATTGAGTCTAATATCCACATAAAAAAATCACTTTAATTCAAGTTACAAATTCCTAAAGATCTTAGAAATATTCACTGACCCTCAAATTCCAATTTTTGAGATCTCAATCCACAAAAATCCTCATATACTTCAATCTAACTATTTTATTGATCTCAAAATTTGCATATACATTTACAATCAATACAATAATACACTATCCAAATTTCACCTATATATACACCACAAAATTCAAGAAATCCTAAAATTTGTAAACATATTTTTATTTATCAAATCCTAATCTCACCAAAAATATTATTAAATTTAAAAATTCTTCAAAATCTCAATATTATTTCAAATGACATAAAAATCAACGTCCAAAAATCTTTTTTCAAGTTTTCTCTCAAATTCTACTCTCCAATCTACAAAAAGAACTCTAAAATTATTGTATAGATGTAGTTTTGTACCTTGGGATCTAATTTTGATCATGGTTAATAACTATTTTTTTATTTTTTATTTTTTATATTAATTTTTAGTAATTTGAGGTAAGTTTTGTTTTAATATATTTTTTATTCTCTTTTAAATATGCCTAAATAAATTTCTTATCTCATTTACATTGATTTGGCTCATTTATGCCTCTACAAAGTAAATTGAAGTTCCTTCTACAAAAGGCAATATTAGGACCAAATTTTTTACTACCTTTCTATCATTTATTCTTATTTTTCTACTACATCATTCTACTAGGCGCTTCTACATTAACATCCATATTTTTATTTTTTACTATATAGTCATGTTATCATACAACAACGTGTCATTAAATTTTTTATGTTTTGGTATATTATTGGACTTGTATTTATGAAGTGAGTGCATATAAAACATGACCGGTCTATCTCAAATGTATACGACTCTTCTAATCTACAATAACATGAAACTTCATCACAAAGTAGAATAAACTGGACCAAAATAAATTGAACAAAAATAAATAGAATGGGATACAAAAGACAAAACTAAGCAATCTAAATTAGAACACAATAAAATAAGTTAGGAAGATAAAAAAATCCAATTGTATTAAGAAAAAGAATTTGAAGCCATATGTGATCAAATGCCCCATAAGACCTTAACCAATTCTATTTATACTTTGTTATATCACCCTAGACTTTTTAAAATGTTTCTAGATAATCGATTCTACATAGATAAATGTCTAAAAATTCCTTCTAAAAGGTTCTATAATAGGCCCCACTTAAATAACCACCCTAAATTCTTTCTAAAATATTCCATGATAGATCCTACCTGATCCTTTAATCTAACTTCAATTCTAAAAACTTCCATAACTTCTCAAATATGGTTCTAATTACCTATTTTTATGTGTTAATAATACAAATATCTTATCTATACCATGTTACAGTTAATCTTCCTCCACTAATACAAAACCTCATCATTTTGCTGTTGATGGTATCTCCAAATTGTTTTTTGGCAATTGGTGAGGTTTTTTGCAAGTTTCCACATTACATGGTGGATGGGATAATCTTTTTAAAGAACTTTGTATTGAAGTTGTAGATGTCCATTGCCATGACAAAGGTAAAAATGCTCTAAAACGTTGTCCACTTCATACTCTTCTTAGTAATCAATTACAATTAATAGTGGTGGTGGTTGGTATCGATCTAAAAAGTACATTGGCTTGATATGAAATTCCTTCAGTTATAGAACATAGAAGACTGGATGGACCCAAATATGTAGCGAAAGCTCAAGGTCATATGCAACATCAAAAATTATTCTAAAAATATAAAAAAGTTGAAGCCGTTGAGGTACTAGTTTATGGATTTGAGTTGATGTAGCAAGTGGCAAGTTGGCATTAGAAAATAACATGTCATAACCCTCCTAGAAGGTCTTGTATTATTGATGGTTATGTGCATACTACTTATGTCAATTTTATGTGATAAAGAGGCGGTGTTGTACCTCTTGTAATGCCGTTGTAAGCCATTATATAAACTCTATTGTCAGGTTGTTGGTATTAATGGAACGATGGAGAGTTGCTAGTATAATCGGATATTGACAAGTATTAAGAAAAAATGATAAATAGTTGGTACTTGCTTGAATACTATCATTATAACCAAACTCTAAGGGCATCAAGTATTCATCCCAATTATTATAATGAATCACCACAAATATCTGCAACATATCTTCTAAGGTTTGATTTACATGCTCTATTTGTTCATTTATTTGGAAATAGAAGATTGTAGACATGATAAGTCGTGTGCCTAGTAGCTTGAATAAGGCTTGAAAAAAACTTCTTGTGAAGCGTGGATTTCAATCTGAAATGATGACACAAAATAATCCATGGTGACAAATGACAATATCAAAGAAGTCTCGTGCTAGTATTGGGACATTAATATTTGAGTGCACCGTGATAAAGTGAAGTTGCTTCAAGAATCAATCCACAAAGACGACAAATGTGATATAATTATGAGGCATCTCTAATAAATACATAATGAGATCCATAGTCACCTACTTTCAACATACCGTAGGTAGCAAGATTAGTTACAATAGTCTAGGAGATGTGATGTTTTGTGCTTTATTACATTGACATGACTTGCAAGAGTGTAGAAAAGCTTGAACATGATAATCCAAACCTTCCTAAAACCATATCTTTGAAATTTTTTCTAAAATCTTTTCTTGCCCCAAATATCCAGATATTCGGATATCATATCTCTCTTGAAGTATGTGCATCCAAAGTATAGCATTGTCAGATACATAAATCTGCTTCTTAAAATAGAGTAAACCATCACTAAGATTATAATCTTCATACTATATATTGTCCAGCTTCAGCCGATTCTTAATCATCTTGAAATAAACATCCCGATGCATAGCTCCCTTTTATTTTACCTATTTGGTTAGATTTGAAGTGATATTATTAATGGTAGCGATTTCTACCTTATCTCTCTATTTTTCCTTCAAGTTTGATTCTTGTAATAAGTTGTCTAGCATAGTATATTGTTGCTCTTATTTGTACTCAAGCCAAATATCAAAAAGCTACAACTATTCTTCCTAAAAATGATGTTGCAATTTCATATTTTTTATATTTAAATTTTATAGCAAGGATTGATGGTTAGTCCAAATAACCACTGGCTTTTCCAACAGATAGTGTTGTTATACCTTTGTGGCATGTATAATCGCTAATTGCTTTGAATCACATATAGAATAATTGTGCTCTACCCTTTTGAGCTTATATGATTCATAAGCTACATGTTGAAGGTTCCTACCAAATTTATGTTGAAAAACCGTTGCAAGAGCAAATTCAAAAGCATCAATGTCAAGCGTACATAGAAGGTTGGGATCATACAGTTATAATATTGGAGCAGTAATGAGTGCCTACTTCATCCTATCAAAGGTACTTTTTTGCTCCAATTTCCATTCAAATGGGATTTATTTCTCTAATAGATTTTTCAATGATGTAGCAATCTATACAAATTGCTAAATAAAATGGTAATAATATCCAACAAGGCCTAAAAATGAGTGAATTTTAGAAGCATCCTTGGAAGTTGGCAAATCTTCCATTGCTTTCACCTTATCTTATTCCATATACATGCCTTTGCCTTTGGAGGACACCACATGTCCCAAAAAAGTAACTTCCAACTTTCAAAGTTTACAATTTGATTGCTTGAAATAGAAGTGATTATCTTATAGCTGGTACAACACTTCTCATAGGTGTTGCTCCTACTCTTCAAGAATTTTACTATATACAAAGATATCATCAATGAAGAAAACTACACACTTGTCCAAAAGGTCCTGAAACAATCTATTCATGTGACCCATGAAAGAGGCTAGAGTATTGATGAAGCCAAAAGTTAAAATCAGCCATTCAAAATATCTATAGCATGTATAAAATGCCATCTTTTTTACATCTTCTCTTATAATAGGTGTCTACCAATAGCCGCTCTGAAGATCCAACTTACTAAAGATGGTCACACTTTGAAGTTGGTGAAGAAGATCATCCACGCATAGAAGTAGATATGCATTCTTAAAATTTTACTTATTAAGGCCTCAATAATTGATACAAAGGCAATGTCCACCATCCTTCTTGGGTGCAAAGAATGCATGTGCTCCCTATAGTGATGTGCTTATTCAAATGAGGCCTTTTTCCAAGAATTTGTCCAATATCTTTCATAGCTCTTCAAGTTCTTTTAATGTTAGATAATAAATTGATCGACTTGCTAATTTGGCTTCAAGCAATAGTTTTATTTAAAAGAGAGTACCTCAATTAAGAGGCACGCCACTAGGTAGGTCAATTGAGAAAACATCATGATATTTTCTTATGAATTGATCTACATGTTCTACTTCCTTCATTATCTTTCCACTACTAGTGCAAGATTTGGAATCACCATATATACCAATTGCTTATGTTATATTTGTTTCTTCATAAAGTTCATTTCTACAAGTAAGTCTTTAATTACAAATTATCTTTCCTCTTCATTTCATATAGAGGTGCAAAGAATCAACTTACGTCCACTATCTCTAAAGGAGATTGTCCTTGCTATACAATCAACTTACTTATTTTCCATCTCTAGCCATGGCATAGCAAAGATAACATCATATCTAAGCTTTGACACCTTGAACCTCTCTTTTAAGACATAGGTATCAATCAATCTCAAGGTTTTTTCTTCACATGTCTGATTCAATACGTCTTCTTGATTATCTGCAAGATATAAACTTCTTCCACTGATTGCTTTAGTTTTAATTCGAAGTTGGTCAGTAATTTCAATTGAGATGTAATTTTCCATAGAACTACAATCTATAAGCACTCGACATGGTTGTCTTCTTAATAATCGTATTAGATGCACCAATCAATTCTTTTTATAATTGTCAAAGGCCATACTATTTGTTTTTTAGAGATAGTAGCTATTCCTATACTAATCCTTGATGCCTTTATTGGAAAGCACCATTTTTTTGCTTTGTCTCATTATCAACTTAGTGAATTTTGAGATTGTGAAATCACCTTATTTTGTTGGTGCTTGAATTTTGATATTTTGAACAATGTCTAATTTCATGACTTAGCTCCCGACAATAAAAATATAATCCCTTTTATACCAATATTTATCATCTTTATAGTATCAATGATCCTTGTAGGACATCAATCTCTATTGATATTGATTGTTGTATCATAGTATTAAATAGCAGTATAGGACTTTGTGCTATAGGTCGTGCTCTATAATTTTTGAAATCTATAGTATTGACCCTCTTAGTAATCCAAATTACCTCTTCAAATGTTTGTTTATTCTTTAGCTCCATTTCTCATTGGATCCTAGGTTTCAAACTTCATAGGAATCAATCCATTATCTTCATCTCTGAAACATTGCTAATTTGGAGACATAAGGACTTGAATTGGGAGATATAATCTTGCACCAATCTAGATTGTGTAAGATTTGCTAACTGATCACATAATATCTTTTCTACATTGATGTACTAAAATTGATTCTTAAACTCAATCTCAAACTCTTTTTAATCAAAAAATCTACCTTGAGCTCTGTAGCTTTGTACTTGATGTCATCACCAAATGGTCATTGCATCTTTCAAATAGCTAGCTGCATACATAATTTCTTCAGTGGTATTTGTCCCAAATAGTTAGAGGTATTGTCATATGTTGAAGAGCCATTGACATATATCTTCTTATCTTGAAGTCCCAAAATATGTACTAGGCTTACTCAATTTTAGCCTAGCAAATGTCAACTCCCTTATCCTCGAGGCTTCTATTTGCCCTTGCAAAGAAGCTATCTAGCCTAAGAGGTGTTGTATTTGACCCTCCATCTGGAATTATTCTACCATATCTCCCATGTTGTAATTTCTTCGCTAGATTCCACTAATATAATATCTTTTCACACGGACATATATATATAAGCTAGTAATTATCTATATAAATAGGTAGAAATAAATAGAAGTAGGTAAAAATAAGTTAATTCTATAATATCTTCTATAGAAGCTTTTAAGAAGTTACATAAATATTTTTTTGACTTTATAGGTCTCTATAATTGACTTTTTGGATTAAAAAAGTGGTCAACAAGTTGGCCATGTACCACACATGTTGTTAGCTTGAAGACCAAGCTAACTATGTGGCCCACACATAGAAAAACTTGCCTTGTAAGTCAAGGCATATGTTCTACAAAGTCAACACATATTGGAGGTCCTATAGAACATTACCATATAGTCCCTAGTTAGATAGTATATATAGAGACAAGAGTGAAGCCATCTTCATTCTTGTCAAATCTTTTTTTGCTTCTAGTCTAGTTTCAAGAGTCTCAAGTTTTCTTGTCTTTTGGTAATAAGCCATTCTAGTTTCTTTTTAATATACGTACTTCCTTATTTTTATTTATTACCCTTTTTTTGATATGAATTTTGTTGGTTTACACATCATCTTTTAGTTCATGTCCTTGATAGATTGACAAGAGTACACTTACAATATCAGAGCTTTGTCTTGTCTTGATTAAGAGTGGATTACTTCTTTCTCATGATAAGACATAAGCATATTAGAAGTTACAGATTACCCTCTTGTAAATTAATATTGTTCTTAGTATTTTCTTTGTCATCAAGCCCTTTCTTCTACTTGTCTTGAGTGCTATTAGATATTTTTTTGAGTATTATTTTGGCAAAGCTTATTGAAATGAAGAGTGCAATGGCACAAATGCAAGAGCAATTGAGAGAGTTGATACTTGCGATGCATCAAATTAGCTTACCACCACAAGGATCAACAAAAATGGCAAGAAGTGAGGATATAGAGATGATTAGAGCTGCTTCAATATTTGTACCAAATCATGTCTCTCTACCTATAGTGGAACATTCTTCAAGTATTAGAAAACTAATAGTTTCTTTGTTCAAGAAGTTTCATAGTAAAAGATCCAAATTTTGAAGATTTATTAATCAAATACAACTTGTGATTGAACTTCAACCTCAAAGCTATCCAATTCCAAGTTCACAAGTTAGATTCATTAGTACACTTCTTTTAGGTTCAGCTTTATCATGGTTTTCATCTTTTTTGAACAACAAGATCCAATATTGTATAATTTAGAGGTATTTTTGAGAGAATTTTGGTCCATATATGGAAAACATGATGCAATTCGTGTTGCAACCAACAAGATCCATATTTTGTGACAAAACAATTGATTTGTAATGTTATATGCTTCACAATTTTGACAACTTTCAATTAATATCAAGTAGGATGATGCTGCACTTATTAGCTAATTTTTCTATGGATTACAATATGAAGTAAAGAAATTGATGCTCAACTCACCTAATCTTCAAACATTGAATCAAGCAATTGACTTTGATGTAAAATATGACAATCAACTTTTTGAATTTCAATTTGAGAGTTGCACAAATAGGCCTCAACGTTACTATAATTTGATGGCAACACCAACATCTCTTCAACACATACATTCAAAAGTAGAGGATATGTAAATTGATATAGTACATTTCAAATCTCTTACTGAGCAAGAAAAGACTCATCGCTGTTAAGAAGGATTTTACTTATATTATAGAGAATCTAAACACACTCATGAACATTGTTCAAAGAAGTGATGAAATTACAAAATGAAGAGCACATTTGTCAAAGAAGACAATATATCAAAAAATGAATTTGTCCAACTTCAATAGGGATCATGCAACTGAAATCTTATACAATTTTTAATGAAGGTCCTATCCTCTCTTTAGAATCCTCTCCTTGTTTTATAATAGATGTACGTTTAGAACCTAATAATTATAAAGCCTCAACCTTGATAGATTCAAGAGCCTTAGCTTGTTTCTTAGATGTAGAATTTGTTAAAAGTCATAAAATACTATTAATACAAAAAACCAAATTTGTTCATGTAGAAATCATAGATGGTCATCCATTATTTTTTGGAGATATTAATTATGAAATACTTCTTATAGATGTAGCAATAAATGGTCACAGTAGTTGCCTAATCTTTAATATAATTAGATCTCTTTCTAATCTAGTCATTTTAGATTTATCATGATTAGAAAAGTATAATCCTTACATAGATTAGATTTCTTGTACCTTTGACTTTTCTAAAAGCATAATGAAGAATAAAATTAATCCAATAGAAAGTCATAAGTTTAGTAAAATTAAACTTATGTTTGTAGATATAAGAGCTTTCTTGCATGCTACAAAAGAAGGAACACCTTGTGTTATTTATGCCATGCTTGTTTTTAATGATGCAAAGACTTCAAGTTACATTCCCAGCCAATATCAAAAATTTCAAGATGTATTTGAGAAGAAGAATGCAGATACTCTTTCAAAACATTATTTCTATGACTATTCAATTCACCTTCAAGAAAGAGCATAATCGCCATTTGGACCAATCTATAGTTTATTACAAAATAAATTAGCTGAATTCAAGGAATATATTAAAGAAAATCTAACCAAGAATTTCATATGCCATTCCAAATCACCAGTAGGAATTCCAATCTTATTTATGAAGAAGAAAGTTAGATCATTGTGGATGTATGTTGATTATCAAGAATTCAATACGATCGCCATGAAGAATAGGTACCCTCTACCTTTGATATCCAAACTTTTTGATCAATTTAATCAAGCTAAGATCTACACAAAAATAGATCTATGGAAAGCATACAATCTAGTACATATTAAAGAAAGAGATAAATGGAAGACTGCGTTTCAAACTAGGTATGGACATTTTGAATACAATGTCATGCCTTTTAAACTTACGAATGCACCGATAGCTTTTCAATATTTAATAAATGATATTTTTTGAGAATTTTTAGATAATTTTATTGTCTGTTATTTGGATGATATCTTAATCTATTCTAAGAACATAGATGAACATGAACTTTATGTTCATTATTTTTTATAAAAATTAAGAGATGTAAGATTCTACACCAAGATAAAAAAGTGTATATTCCACACTACTTAAGTTGATTTCTTAGGATACATCATTTCAAATGATGCACTTATGATGGATCCTAAGAAAGTTCATATAATTATAGATTGGAAGATTCTAAAAACGATAAGAAATGTCCAATGCTTTTTGGACTTTGCCAACTATTATCGGATCTTCATCAAAGACTTCTCTCGAGTTGCAGCTCCACTTACATATTTGACTTGCAAAGATAAACTTGAATGAAGCAAAGAAATTGAAGCATCTTTTGAAACTTTCAAGTCAACTTTTATTTCTACACCAATCTTATATCATGTCAACTTTTCTAAAGCATTTTTTATAGAAACAGATACATCACACTTTGCTTTGGGTGCGTAATAATCACAAAAAGGAATAAATGATAAACTTCATATAGTAGCTTTTTATTCCAAAAACTTTCACCAACCAAGATTAATTATGAAATCTATGACAAAGAACCTCTTGCAATCATGGATTCATTTTAAGAATGGTGTCATCATCTAGAAGGCACTTTTAATCCAATAACTGTATATACGGATCACAAGAATCTCAAGTACTTTATGTTAGGGCGTGTTTTAAATTGTCGCTTAGTCCATTGGAGCATGTCTATATCAAGATTTGATTTTAAGATCATATATCGATCTGGAAAACTCTTTTGAAGAAGATGTATCTTTTGATGAAGAAAGTTAATCGAAAGATACATCTCCTTCTTCAGATCATATATCGACCTGAATAACTCTCTTAAAGCCAAAGCATTTTCATCTTCGAGTAATGAAATCAACATTGATTGTTGATTTGATCCTTGTGAAACAAATCCAATCAAGTATGTCTTTTGATCCTCTTGTTTATAATATTAAGAATCCTTCTTTTAAGTCCCAAAATACTTCTAAGTTTGAATTCAAAAACAACCTATTCTATCAAGGCATATATCCTACAAAATCAACACATATTGGAGGTCCTATAGAACATCACGATATAGCCTCTAGTTAGATAGTATATATAAAGACAAGAGTGAAGCCTTACACTCTTGTCAACTCCTTTCTTGCTTCTAGTCTAGTTTCAAGACTCTCAAGTTTTCTTATCTTTTGGCAATAAGCCATTCCAGTTTCTTTTTAATATACATACTTCCTTATTATTATTTGTTACTCTTTCTTTTACAAGAATTTTGTTGGTTTATGCATCATCTTTTAGTTCATGTCCTTGATAGCAAGTTGACTACAGATTATTAGTTTGGAATTAAGCCAATGATACATACAAATATACTATACAAGGCATAATTGCCATATAGTCATAGTTGAGTTTTATTTGCTTAAGTATATTAATATGTTTTTTAATCTATATGATTTTAAAACCTAGTGAAGGTATATTTAAACCTTAGTAGAAGTTACAAAATATTTTAAATACTTTAAATACTTAAATACTTAAATACTTTAAATACTTTAAATATATTTAAATACATTAGTAGAAATTACAAAAGAAAAGGCTTTGGACAAAGTCCACCATAATATCATAAGGGCTATGAGCATCAAAGACAAAGCCTTCCACCAACAAGCTTTTTATACCCAATTTAAGGGACCAATATCATTTGTGATGGCAAACACTTTTCTAACAACCTACAGAGTTGGAACAAGACAGTTTAATAGCAAGAGCATCATCTGCTATAATTACAAAAGATATGAACATATCTATAGAAAATATCTAAATTAAAGATATCACCTAACAAATACAAACTATATTAGAGAAGATCACTACAAAGATAATTATTCATAAGTTATAGAATGACTAGTAGATATAAACTTGGAAAAATACCAAAATCAACATTGGTATATGGATTCTAGTACAATAAATTATGTAATTAAAAAAAAAAAAAAAAAAAAAAAAAAAAAAAAAAAAAAAACTAACTAACTTGTTATAAAAAAAAGATCTTTTGATTGAAACATGAAAACTACAAATAGTAGAGTTCACAAAGTTAGGGCAATTGGTTCTTTAAATATAAATACTAATTTTTAAAAAATAAACTTAAAAAAATTCTTTTACTTATATTAAAGCATAGTCTTGTGGTAGTTGGTTTTTTAGCAAATGAAAGAATGGTTGTAGTTTTTACCAACAAAAAATTTCTTATTCTAGATGATAAAAAAAATCTATATATATATTAGCAATAGAAACTAAGGATTATTTGAGTGGATTAAAAAAAATTATACATATATCATAGCCACCAAAAGTAAATTTAATCTTAATAAATAAAAATATAGACCTATGATATAGACAATATGGACAACTCTATTATGCTAACTTACAACATCTATCAAGAAAAAAAAGAATGTATGGACTACCTACTTTTAATACAACTAAGAAATTTTTTGCCAATTACCTTGCCAAATGCCAATACTTAGAAAAGTTTCAAAAAAAATTATATAGAATATCTACATAGGTATTATAGTTAATATATACAAACCTTACAACGTCCATTTATAGTCTATCATTAAAAAGATCTAAATAATTTGTTGTATTTATAAGTAATATTTCAAAGAAAAATCTTGTCTACTTTACAAAAAGTAAAGATAAAACATGTGATAAATTTTGAGAATTCAAGGCCAAGATTTGCAAATTGAAAAAAATACTTTATAGATTAAAATAAGCTTTTATAGCGTGGTATAGTCACATAGATGGCTACTTAAAACAATAAGGATTACAAAAGAGTAGAGAAGACTAAAATCTATACTTTTTGATAAAATATATATATATATATATATATATATATATATATAGAATTATTTTATTATACTTAGATGACATCCCAATATTAAGAAATGACAACAAAAATATCTTATAGCTCAAAAAAGAAATAATATGTACCTTTAAAATGTTAGATTTAGGCTACATAAAGATCTATTTTGGAGTTAAACTTCATTATTGTCAACAAGGATTTACTTCTATTTGATGCAATATATAAAAAAGCTCTTAGAACAATTTAAGATGACATTTTTTATTCCAAAAAATATACCAATGATTTAAAAAAACAAAGTGAAGAATGAAACCAATATTATATTATGTGAATTCTTACTTGAAAATGCATGAGGTACTTAATTATAGAAGGTAAAAATAGAAATTGTAATAACAAGGTCCCAATAATTCTGATAGAATTAAAAATAAATTCCAATTAAAGTTAAAGAATTCTAATAAAACCTTGATCAAATCCTATTGAAATCTTAAAATATTTATTAAATAAATATAAAGAAATTCTTAAAAATTCTTTAAGAAAATTACTAAAATTCTAAAAAAATAAAAAAATCCTAAAAAAATTGAAAATAAAAACCTTTAAAATTAAAAAAATAAAAAATTTAAATAAAATATAATAAAATCTTAAAAAAATATAATTAAATTCTAATAAAATCTTAAATCCTAATTAAACTCTAATCAAATCTTAAATTCTAAATCAAATCCTAATCAAATCCTAAACCAAATCTTAATGAAATCTTAAATTCTAAAATAAATCTTAATTAAATCTTAAACCAAATCCTAATGTAATCCTCTAGTAAATTAAAATCTAAATAACTAATAATTTAATTGTAGATTTTGACTCAAAAATTATACATCGTTTAATTACTAAGTTGAAAACAAATATAAAAAATTTGAAGAAGATCAAACTTACTAAATAAAAGATAAATTCTAAAATATGCTTGGATTTTGATTGATCTCTTTTTCTAATCTTATGCTAATCTTTCAATACCAATATTTCTTAATTACACTGTTCAATGGCTTTTAAAATTTTTATAATAGCTATTAACTAATAATTTAATCATAGATTCAAATCACTTAAAATCAATGCTCAAAGAAATGTTTTCTAGTCTACTCTTAAACCTTACTCTTTAATTAATCAAAGAACCTTAGAATTATTGTAGGAACATGGTTTTATATCTTGGGATTTGATTTTGATCTTGATTTACAACCAATTCTTTGTAGATATTATTTCTTGATTTTTTAAGCTTATGATGCAATAAATTACTTCTAACTTCTTTGTAAAGAAGCTTCCATTAATTTTTTCTTTTTATCTACTTTATTTTTCTTCATTTATGGCCGTATAAAGTAAATAGAAGCTTATTTTTCAAAGAAACAATATTAACACTTATTAATATTACTACCTCCTTGACTATTATCTATACTTATAAGGTAATTTTTTTATAAATTTTTAATTAATATCTTCTATAATATAATCCATAATTTTTTCTTTCACTTAATAGTTATATTATAATACAATATTTGAATCCTTACAACTAACAAACTCACTTGTTAGAATCCTATTGATAGCCTATAGTATGTGACAATTAGTATAGGATATTTAATATGTAGTTGATTATTTTTTTTGGTATTTCAATACAGTATTCTTTACAAGCTTAGATTATTGCCTATTACATGGTTAAGTAAGTTACAACCTATTTTGTCAATATTTCTACAAAAGTGGAATACAAAGTATTTTTTGAGGCTCCTAGAAACGTACTTAATTTTATAGATTGCTAGCAAAATTATAAATTAGCAATACAATACCAATTCATTTACTATGTGATAATATAAGCAACATCAAATTAGTAAGAAATCTAATAATGCATAACAAAACTAAATACATAGATCTAAAATACCATTACATTAAAAAAAAAAATTAAGATGGAAGCATTATAGTAATCTATATCTCTACCAAGTATCAACAGGGAGATGTATTTATTAGACCACTCTTGAGTCTTTAATTTATTTACAACTAAACATTGGCTAGTTTAATAAAAATGCCAAATTAGAGTCTTATTGTATAGAATTATAATTCAATAAGAGAGATTAAAAAGGAAAACAAAACAAAACAAAACAAAACAAAAATTCTAGGATTCTACTTATTGAATTAAGTTAAGAAAAGCCTTAATCTCTTATAGAAGCTTAAAACTCTTATATTCTACTCTACTAAACTGGCCACCTAGTTGCAACAATTGGACCAAAATGCATAGAACCTAAAAGTCATATCTTTACAAATTGCATAGAACTTCTTTACTTGCATAAAAGACAAAATTATAAAATTAAAGCAAAACTCTTGAAGCAAGAACATATTATTGCTTCATATAACATCTTATGATATAGTTGCTTTGACCAAAGACAAAGGAGTATATTCTTGTGATATAATTGCTTCACTTAAAGGCAAAAGAGCTTATTCAGACTTTATTGCACTTTCTTTAGTTTCTTCAATAATCTTGTCCTTGATTAGTGATCTTCATCAATATATGGAATCTACAAGATGAGTGAAGGTAATCTTCATCAACCTACAGAATCTAAAAGGTGGATGAAGATGATCTTCATCAATCCATGGAATCTATAAGGTGGGTGAAGGTCTTCAAAAATAGTAAGTTATAAACTTGATGAAGAATTATAAACAAAAACTATAAGATGAGCAAAATCAACTCCATGTACATTGAAGAATATCCACAAAATTAGACAATTACTTTATAATTGGAAATTAAACAAGAAAAACTAAGAATAATATTCTACCATTGAAAGTTCATCAACAAAATTCCTAAGGTGTTCGATAACTTGTATTTGCACTAATTAATGTTGAATCATCCATAATACAATGAGGTGTTGGATTATGGAGGGAAGGGGGGTTTTGATAAAACTCCCAAACATCTCATTAAAGTGACACCTCTCTAAATACTTCGCATCACCTTCTCCACAAGACTTATCCCATATCAATTTCACCTATAGTAAATCACTTCATCCACAATACTTGTCCCTCATTATTTCACCCACTAAGCAAGTTGAGCATAGATTGTTAGTTTAGGATTAAGCCAATGATACATACAAGTATACTATACAAGACATAGTAGTCATACAGTTGTAGTTGATCTTTGTTCGCTGAAGTGTATTACTCTGTATATCAATCTACAAATTTAGCTGTAATCTGCCGTATTACTTGATTATTGTTTTCTTGGTAGTTTCTCTCTTTGATCTGATGTGCGACTCTTGGGTGGCCTCTTCCGCATGCGCCTTCAAGCAATTTAGAATTTAGAAAAATGCCGTGATTGCTGTGACAATTAGACGGTGCACTGTTCTTCAAAGAAACCGGTATCGCAACAAATCACCAAAATGCCGAAGGTTGCAGAGGCCTAGCGTGTAGGGCAATCATCAGCAGGTACATTTGACTTTCTGTGACATATTACATTCTATGCTTAAGACCCCAGCTGTGAATACATCGGTACGATGATTATTTGCAAGAATTATTGCATATTAAATCTCATTGTTAGCTGATCTACAGACATGTTCCCGGCAGAATAATAACATACTGGTTTTCTAAGCATCAAAAGACCCGTTGTGCTGCTCCGTTCTTGTCCTCCAGTTTGATTGCTCGGTCGGGTTGTGTATATACCACTGATTGCTTTATTTCTTCACGCAGTAGTGGAAGATTTACTTGTTTTTCTTCTTCTGCCTTCTGCTACTTTTACGACTCTTAGCAAAGAAAGCAACTGACCAGCAGTCCCTACCTAGCTTCAACCCATTTTTTGTTTTCCACTGAAATGGACATACGTATCTTTACCTCGACTGATGTCGAGTGTATCAGAGGTTGCTTTCTTGTCTTCTCTCACTTACACTGTACTATTGAAACTCACATATTATTTTGCATTAGGTTATTGCGCAGCATGGGGCTGTTATTAGTGCATTAATGAAAATTTCCATTGTATGCATGTGTTTCTGTAGAGATTTTCTTGTATGAACTGTGATTGAGGTGAACAAATTGATCACGAACGACACTTCCCAAACGTAACTTGAGTGCAAGGCAGTTTGAGTCCCGGAAGTTGTTAGAGGAGGTGCTCCATGTCGAGAAGTTCCTGGAGGCAAATTTAAAAGGTGGTTTCGTAAATTGATTGGTTCCAGGTGTTACACGTATTTAGTTAGAAATAAATTATTCTGAGGAGGTGAGCAATGAATGCGAGGCATGTGGTACGGCCTTACCTGTGGAACCATACTCCCACCTCTTATTAATGACGTTCACATGGTTTGTGTCACCTCACTATTGATGCAGCCATTTGATGTCAGAAGATTTATGTCCATATCAACTGGCATGGAAGCCCACGTCCAACTGGGGGGCTCCAACTCTGTGTTTGACTTTCCGTATTCCGAGCGCGTGTTGATGGAGTTTGGAGTTGTGGCTGGAGGCATATGCATGACGTATCATATACTGTGCAAGATCATGCACAGTCTCTTGGATGGTTTTACTGGCACTAGTACTAATTAGCCTTCACACTGTATTATGGTAAAGTGGGTTTGACGCTGCTGATATTGCCTTTCTTGTCAGCTACCAGAATTCGGTGAACTAACCGCAGGCAACAGGGTTGTATGATATAACGTTAATAGCTCTGATAATTAAACTTGAGGAAAAGAACAGGTGTGAGGCTAAAAAGAAAGAACTTCACCAAAAGTATGAAGGTGAATTGTTGGCTCGGAAAAAATGGTGTACTTCCTCTATCTTTGAGCTAAATTGAATCATGAGTTAATTAAATAACTAAATTGAATCTTAAGCTTAAGTGGTGTGAACTCTTGATGGATAAAGGCACTTGTTATTTTCCCAAGGTCCTCTTCTGTCAACATAGGAGTTGACACCTCGAGATTCCTCGTCTGAAGCCCATATTGCACTTGCATTTCGGTGTTAAATGATGAGTTGTGGTGGAGTTTCAGTGGAGAATGCTGATGATTGGCCTTTATATTCTGTCGTTACTTATGTCTTAGACTGTCGTCATTGGGTACACGAGTTCACTTCTCGTTATCTAGTTGCAGCAGCAGTCGAGGTGCTCATAGCTGGTGCTCAAAATCTCCCTGCAGGTCTCGGCGATTCGTTTACCCTTGCGCACTGTTTAGGAAGGTCATAGCCTCACATTTGGGAACATGCAGCGACTATCTGGAGTACGACTTTCTCCAACGCAATAAGATGCAACAGCACCTGCCCCGGACCACTTCTCAGCTGGTCTAGGTTGCTTCCCATCAGGCCTGTCCAGTTCTCCAAGCTGGTATGCAATAGACTACCTCTCTATCTCTCACAGTTATGTTAGATTGCTTCTTCAGTTTCCAATCTTGTCCATTAAGCCTGCTTTTCCGCTCAGTGACTGCTCGAGCATCCGCATTTTGATTTTGGGATTTATGCTGTTGATTTTGCGGGGGATTCAATGCTTTACCCCAGTGAAGTCACTGACATGATGATGCAGTTTCCTAAGCACCATGAATGAGGAGAAATGCTCCAATGTTTCATGGTTTGGATATGAAGCACAAGAGGGGCTTCTGCTTGTTTTAACACAGTGTCGTTGATAGAATTTTCTGACATAGATGAATTTCGGTAGTTTCGAAAGAAACGGCCACACAAATTTCCAGTGGTAAATGTGGGTTCCTATGTTTCGATGCAGGTGGAGGAGTTGGTAATGATTTGAATTGCAATGGATAGAAAGAAAGCGTTCATTTTATTGTGTCTGCAGCTCCTGTTATGGTGGACGACAACGGCGCGAAGCACCCCATCAGGACCTATAAAAACGATCGTGTTACTGGTTATGGAGAACCGCTCATTTGATCATTTCATGGGTCTCATGAAGAAGACGAACCCCTCGATCGATGGGCTCACTGGGATGGAAGATAACCCCACAAATCCAGGCGATCCAGGAGCTGCTAGAATTAGAGTCTCGGACATGGCTGAGTTGGTGGACCCTGACCCAGGGCACGAATTCGAGCAAGTTGCGGAGCAAATTTACGGATCCATGGAAAGGGTGAGTCTAACGACGCCAACCATGGACGGGTTCGTGGCACAAGCTGAGTCCGTAATGCCAGGTCTGTCGAAACGGGTGATGAGTGCTTTCCGACCCGAAGTCGTGCCCGTGACGACCGCATTGGCCATGAACTTCGCCATATTCGACCGATGGTTCTCGTCCGTGCCGAGTTCCACACAGCCCAATAGGTTCTTCGTCCACTCGACTACCTCAAACGGTCTTTTATCCAATGATAAGGGCACTCTTCTGAAGGGGATGCCGCAGCGGACTATTTACGAGGATGTTTACGAAGCGGGCCTATCCTTTGGCGTGTATTACCAGCAGATACCCGCCATGTTATTCTTCCGCAACATGAGAGCTTTGAAGTATGTGCAAAACTTCAACCCGTATGATCGATTCAAAACCGACGCCATGTCCGGGCGACTACCCAACCTTGTGGTAATTGAGCAGCGCTACTACGACGTCGCTGACACACCCGCGAACGACGACCATCCAACGCACGACATCTCCCAAGGCCAGAAGCTTATCAAAGAAGTGTACGAGATTCTGAGGGCTGGTCCGCAATGGAATGAAACGTTGTTTCTGATCACATATGACGAGCATGGTGGATTCTACGACCACGTCCCACCACCTGCCGTCGGCGTGCCGAGCCCAGATGGCGTCAGAGGCCCCGCGCCCCATTACTTCAACTTCGACAGGCTGGGAGTGCGCGTACCGACGATTGCCATTTCCCCGTGGATCGAGAAAGGCAAAGGTGAGTTGGAAAAAAGGTGCATGCAGTGTGACACTTCGGACTGGCGGATAGTCAGATGCCCGGGTAGTAGTCCAGAAGTGACTCGTGTGGCCATTTATGATACTTTTTCTGTTTTTTTTTCAAATGCATTTGGAACATGAGTAGCCTTGCCTACAGATATTCATGAACTTAACTAAATAATCTTCTCTAGAGTTCCCTGCAGTTGCATATGTGCCATCAGGGTTCGTTCATATCTGCTCTGATCGTGCCCAACCGCAACCTTTGTTAGAAGACCTGCTTTCTAATCTGCAGGCACAAGTCGACAGACACGAATGAATCCTCTTAAGTCTCGTTGAGATCAAGTCTTCCATCTCTCCGTCAGATTTCCTCCACTGGCGGTTGCGAATTTAACAACTTATCGTTTCTTTTCTTTTGTGGCAGTGGAACACCGAGCTCAAGGCCCGATGCCGTCGTCAGAGTATGAGCATTCCTCCATTGCTGCCACTATCAGGAAACTCTTTAATCTCCCGCAACCTCCCTTGACAGCACGGGAGGCGTGGGCAGGAAACTTTGCGCACCTCATCTCTCGCACAACACCTCGCACCGACACCCCAGGTCTGAACACCTCGACGTCACCCAGTTCCCCTTCACGATTCCAGCCATGAATATGCAACGCTCAGGGTTTATTTTACCAAGAAAGATTCCCACTCCACAGTGTCCATAGAACACATCAGCCCTGCGCAACTTGCTCTTGTATGGAACCAATCCGGAGACTATCTATCTAACGGGGGGTGGGAAGGGTGAATGGTTGGTTGTAGTGGAGCTGCCAAGTCCGCCATGGTCACTGAGACACTCTCCTACAGTAGAATCAAGGCCATTGTCCGAGTTCCAAGAGGAGCTAGTGGTGCTGGCGAAATCGTTGAGGCGAAAGTTAGGAGACTGGGCGACATCCGAGGCATCATCGAAGGCTGAGGAGGAGGCAAATCCGTCGGGGATGAGCGTCGGAGAGGCCAATTTCTACGTCCGCGACGCTGTCGGTAGCTTCATGCGCCGGGCACGCAGCCAACTGACCGCAGGCAGGCATCCGGACTCCGAAGCTGCCCCTTGAGCCCATGCCTCTCGGCCTGGTATTAGGCTTGGGGAGCACTATTGTATCATTCATGCTTTGTGTCATGAGATCTTTCTCTTTATTATTATTTTGTTTTACAATTTTGCACTTAACTGTAAAGTTATGATTATTCTAAGGTGGGATTTCGAAGATTGTCAATGTTCTTTCTGGAATTTTCTTGGAATTATGGATTTGCCTTTGTGTTGACAGTTTTTGGGGACTGAGAATTAATACTTTTTTGTATAGACAATGTGTGCTGTAAGTTATTGTTTATTTTATTCTATTTTCTTTTCTTTAATTCGATTTTTTTCTTGATTTTCATTGTATTGTGGAACAATTTAGAGTAATAAGGCTGCCCACCATAATGGTTTTTAATTTATTTTTTAAAATTATTAATTTTCATATCATATATATACAAGTAGTTGTAAAAATTAACAACATAGACTTATATCTAAGGTCAAATAAAATGTACGATTTTATTTCATTAAAGAGATACTTAAATCTCAAATTGACTTAATTTTTATATAATAACTTGTATATAATTTTATAGATGATGAATGATATTTTTTGTTTTTTTATTATTCTAAATTTCAATTGTAGAATGAAGATTTTTCCAATCTTGCTAAAAAAGCTAAGAAATTCCTTTCTAAAATAAAAAAAATTCATGTTTAAATCTTAAAATAAATACTTTTATTGATAATACAAGAATATCACAATGAATTATTAAACTATTATTACATCTAATCAACTTAAGTTCTATTTCTATTTTGATACTACTAGATAATTTTATCACTTCTAAGTGGTTTTTTTTATTTCTCATTTTATCTTTATATTACGTCTTTGATTCTTATAATGTGCACTTGATTATTATTTGGGAGATTTCAAAATAATTAAAATTATTCTCATTAAACATTTCATAAGTAAAGTCATTGTACACCTTAGGACATAATGCCATTAAGAGTTTTTGGTCTTTATCAAAAAAATAGAAATAAAAATATGGTTTTAAAATCTAATTGTTGATTCTTTCAATAATAAAGACGAATAATCTCATATGAAAATAAAAAAATAATTATATTTCTTGGAGTCAAGTTATATGTAGTCAACATTAAATATCTATTCTACCAGCTCTAAAGTAACAAGTTTTTTTTTTCTTCTTTGAACTTCATCCAACTTCTTTAAAATCCTTCAAATTTTTCTTTATAAATTTATTAAGCTCTTTTTATCTTCTTTAATTATTTACTTCCACTATGTCAAGGCATTCTTTTTTTATTTTTCTAAATTCTTCTTCAATCTTAAAAGAATTTTTTTATCTATATTAATAATTTTTTTTATATTTTATAATATCAATTGCAATATAAGTCTTGATTTTTGTCGTGAACTTTTTGTGAAGCTAATACTTAAGTAGTGTATATAGAATTGTTTTGTACATATATTCAATTTAAATATAAAATTTTCTTTTAAAATAAGAACTATAATTATATCTAAATGAACACAATATTTAAAATAAACTTGATTGTGAAAAAAAATACATTTCTTTTAATTTTTATGTATATGGTGTCTTGATTTTATTGTACAACTAATTAAATTACTAATTTGGTGTCTATATTTATTATTTTTATTAATCTTAACAATATTGTCAAAAAATAAGTTTAAAAAGACAACCATTGAGGTTCTTAAAGTCAAATTTATAGTAGAGTTCTATGGACAATTTAGAATAGTTTGTACTATGTATTGCCAGTAGATTAAATTAAAAAAAAAAAAAAAAAAAAAAAAAAAACATGACTGAAGTGAGCACTTCTATATATTTTTTATTTTAAGAATATTTATATTAATAGATATCTAAATAATAATAAATATTTTTTATTTTTAATTTGATTTAATAGTATAATTTACATAAATAAATTAATTTGAATTTTATATTTATATAATTTTGCTAAATAGATTAGAAGAATGGATTTTAAGCTTTAAAAAATTAACTCCAACAATATCATTACATCTATCTCTTTGGCACTTAGACCATTCTTAAGCAAATATTGCAAAAAATAAAGTAAATCCTTAGACTAAATAGTTTTGTCTCTATTGTGGTCTATTGGATGGAATGCCTCCTTTAATTGTAATTCTTGCTGTACAATTGTTTTTGGTTCTCAGTGACTTTGTAACTATATTTCTTAATGTGTATTATTCTTTGCAATTCTACGGTAACATAGCTTTTCTAATGAATTTCTACACATCTCTTTCACCTACAAATCATATGAAAATGATGTTTGATATTTTACTCATAATGTGGTCTTTTCTTTAAAGCATTTAAAGTCTTTGCAAATAAAACATTACATTCTTGCCACACAATAAAAAATCTACTACACAATTGCGGCAACCCAATTGAAGTTCAAGGCATATAAGTAATCTAATGCTCTTTGAGACCTGAATCAAATGAATTTGAAATTGAGTATTAGCCACTTAGATTGATTTAGTGATGCTTGTAGCACAAGGTGATAGTTACATTGAAACCCGTACTAAGACAAAAGAGAGAAGGAGAGAGATCAAGACTTGCATTGGAGCAAGGAAAAGAAGGTCGAGATTGAGTCTTATGTTATAATAAAGAAGAGAAGTGCAACTTGCATTGGAGCAAGGAAGAAAGGGAAGAGGTCTAGGACCCACACCAAGACAAGGAAGAGAAGGAAGGAGACTGGAATCCATACCAAAATAGGAAAAAAAGAATCTTGATGAGCCAATCAAAAGCCTTAAGTATGCATATAAATATAATGGGTGTGCATGTAGCAACTTAGAATGTGCTTGTAGCTTGAGTCAAAAAAATAATTATAACTATGTATCAACAATATAATTTATTTGTTGATGCTAAAAATCTTATAAATACAAGTTATATGTATATTACATGCAATAATTCATTAAATTTCAATAAATAATAATGGTAATGGATTTCAATAAATTTTTGATTTATGGATGCAAATTGTAATTTGAAATTATGCAAAAAATAAAAGATTATTTACTTTGATATTAACAATATAAAATTTGGAAAAAAATCTTTTTAGTAAAAAATTATTGTATTAAAAACCACCAAGGAGAAAGAAGCAAAGGTCAATAAAGACAATAATTCTATATTGTAAAGTATTTCTTGATTTTATACAATGGCTATCTAATTTATAAGATATTAAGCTTAAAAAATATTTAATATAATTAATATGAATTTAGAAAAAAATAGTAATTAAAAATATTAATTATTATATTTTTATTTATTTTTAGATATATTAAAAAAATCTAAATATATTGAGTCTCATTAAGCTTGTATAAGTATTGATAATTTTAAAAAATTAAGTATTATATATTTGTGATTTTTGTAGATTTGGAGGATGAAAAATTAAAAAACATTATAACAATGTAATATTTGATTGTAGATTTGGAAGATTTGGAAGATAGATCTTCTTGATTTGGAAGATAAAAATGAATAAAAAGATACTTTAGAAAAAGATATACTTGTATTTGAAAATTATTGGTCTAGATATTTACAAATTTAGAATAGAAAAAAATAAAAGATGCTCAAAGATTAATAGATAATATACAAAACAACATCCAATGGTAAACTTGTTGTTTCTTTAATTTTGAATGGAATAAGTATGGATGTCTTTGCAAGTTCTTCTTAACAAGATTATTAATTTAGAATCTATTATTCAGTGGTATAATAATTTTTATTCTTCAAGGTGTTTTATTTTTTATTGTTCTTATATATCACATTTTTTTATGTAATGCACTAATATATAATTTTAATGTTATTGTGTGTAATTATAAATGATGGTTAAGATTAATGTATGTTTACATTTTTCTTTGAGATTTAAAAAAAATACATTGTATGGTTATAAATATTTAGATATAAATTAAAATTTTATTCTCTATTACTTAATTTTTTTTTAGACATTATTATGTGTATAGTGTGATTATTTTTTATTTTTTATTTTAAATATGGTACATTTTTATCTATTATAATTTTTGGATTATGGCCAAGTTTTTATAATGTTATAAATAAATATGATTTTTTTAGTATTTGTTTTAATTTTTAAGTATTTTATTGATAAAATCAGATATTAAATTTATTATATGTACATATCAAAAAAATTTATAGAATTATATATGAGAATTATAAATAAGAAGATTTCTATGCTAATTAAAAATTAATCTTGTCTTAAATATAAACATAGCTTATGTCCAAATCTAAAATTATTTAGCTTCTATTAATACTATATTTTTTTATTTTTTTGTTAAAATAGTTATTGCTTTATTTTTCAAAATTCTACAACAAAATTTTTAATTTGCCTTCATTTTAGTAACCTAAGAGAAGCACACAATCTTTAACAATATTTGAGTGAATCATCATAATGCTATATAAGATGCAATGTGCATACATTAATCTAAGAAAAAATTTCACTTCTTAATTTATAATTGGTTTTTTTAAAAATACACCATATTTTCTTTAATTTTCAAGTTTCAAATTCAAAAACCATACAAGTAATGTTCTCTTTGTGATTAAAAACTTAATATAAAAATATCAATCTTTTTCTTAAAAAAATAAGAAAGCATCCATTCTAATACTGAATGGTAAGTATTAATAACAATTTCGATAGAATAGTAAATCCTTGTATTACTTTGTAAGAACTATGTGATTATTGCTCGAAGTCTATAGCTTGCTAAAATTTAAAATTCTCAAACATATGTTGATCATAAACCATCTTTACAAAAGATTGCAAAAACATCCAAAAATCATATGTTGTTATTAGAAATTACTTGTAATACAAAGTTATAATCATAGTCTTTGTTGTAATTACTCTTATTCTATTTACTTTTGAGAAATTCAATTAACAAACATATATAATTTAATGTTTTATAAACCGAAGATATATCATAATATTTTTCAAAACCAACTTTGATATTTTCAATTCTATAATGGTAGGATGCTTAATGAAAGTTAAGATATGTAGTTGAAGTATTTGCTTGAATCTTTGTATAATACAAGTGGCTATTTCTTTATTTATTTTAAGAATTTCACACATTGACATTATAAAAGTATTTATTTCTAATTATAAAAGAAAAACCAATAATGTTTTGTGAATCTAATAGAAGATGTTATTTTTATTGTGAACCTAGAAATTTGTACAAATAGTAGAAGATTAGTACTTAAACTTTAAATACTTAGTAGAACTTCTACAAAACATCAACAAATATAACTCCACCACATTGGTTCTACTTATAGATTAAATGCAATTTGGTATATCATATCTTTTATTTTACATCTAAAATATTTCTTTTTTCATAGTTTGCTATGATGCCATACTTTTGCAACATCTTTAATATTCCACAATTACATTTTAGCTCAAGAAAGTTATGAAATCTAATAATTAATATTCTTTTTCTTTAGAATCTACAAAGTATATATCTTAGACTATCAAGCAATAGATAGAAAATTTGAGTATCAACTATTCTATTCATAGCTTTAAAAATTGCAACACCAATAATAAATTGAATAAAAATAGAATCTAAGTATAAAACAATCTACTAAAAATTATTCTTTTAAAATATACTTATATATAAAGAATTAAAAAATTAATTTAAAAGAAGTTTAGTTCTTATTGTAAGAAAATATTTTTATAAATTAGAATTTATTAAATACTAAATTAGTTTTTAATCACTCTTTCTTCATAATTTTAGAAACTTGAAATTAAATCAAATACTTGTTATTTGATCTTTTGAGATAACAAGTAAGCAAAAGGCAAAACTTTGTAAAATATCTAGAACTAGTAGCATACACATTAGTTTAGTAATAAATTTTTTTTATTGCACACACTTCAAAAATACATGGTCTTCAGCCTACCACTACATTATCTTAAGTTTGATTGTATCTGCTACTATTCTACTCTTTGCACTAGTTTACAACTACCTAATACAGTGACTATTCAAGCTTTAAGTAGTCTATCTTCTTGGCCTAAGCTCAAGATATGCCTCTATTTTTAGTGGTGGCACTATAAATGTTTGTTTTATCTACTTCTTGCTGTTGCTCTCAAATTTTCAACTAACCACGTGCCATTAGACTTATTTGCTATGGTAGGTAACAACACTATTAAAAGCATATTACATTACTTATAAGTTCTAATTTACTTCTAAGATCTTCCAATGATGATATTATCAACCATTTTTTCCTTTGCATTACATTGCAACCTCAAATAATACCATGACACTTATAAAAGTGCAAAAGAAAGTCTTCATGGTAAAGCCTTTATCATATAATCTCCATGTTAAGCTAAAAAAAATCCATGTGTAAATTTTTGTAATCTAAAAATATTTAATGATAAATTAATTAATATACTTTTAATAAAAATTAAAAATACAATCTATCTATACTAATTTTGATATTTTTTTTTATACATATATTTATGCTTCTTTAAAACTTCAAAGATCATAATATTGAACTTATTTGCATTTACATTAGAAGAATGTTAATAAAATAGAATTCACACCAAGTCAACTTTATTTATATAAAATATATTAAATTTTAGTACGTATAGAGGATTATTAATACTTTAAAGCAACAAAACATAGATAAATCATTTTATATAAACAACTTTTAACTGCACTATAGTATTAAAAAAATATTCTTTTAAATTAATGAATTATATTAGTATAACAAAAATTATAGATATTACAATAATCATGTGATAATATATATATATATATGGATAATTATTGACAAAACATATAAATGAAAATTTGATACTAAATAAAATCTTTCAAATTTTTGTGATTTATTTGAATATAAGTATGTTTATATTATTAATTGCCTATTACAAAAAAAAATTGAAGATAAATACATAAATTTGCTTGTAGATACATTCAATAAGTTTTAAATGAAATCTAATTATTCATTAAATCATCAATGTGTTTTCGAAGTGTACATGCAAAAAAGAGAATCGAAATTAATTTATAGACTAAAAAGTTGCAAATAGTTAAACACCACAAGATGGATATTATACAATTTAAGATATCTACTAAGATAAATATATATACATATATGTTTAGTAGGTAGGCAGCAAGAGTGTGAAAGAATATAGAATGAATTTTGGATTTAGGTCTTAACAACACAACAATATTTTCAAGGTTTTTGCAAAGTAGAATTTTTTCTTTTTAGATGTATTTAGAGATTGGTCATTAACTGAACTTTTAATGGTTAATAGGAGTAAATTGTTCTCAAGTCATCCCTGTATTTCTTTGATATCTTTTTAAGATTACCAGGTTATGCTGAGGAGATACTAATCAGGAGAATTAAAACAAAAATAGACAAAGAAAAATGAAAAATGAAAAAAAAAGAAAAAAAAAAACTCTTGAGGTAGACAAAACAGATGTATTGGTAACATTTTCTAAAAAGAGGTAATCAAACGTAGTTGAATACTATTTTTGATTAATTTTTAAGAATTTTGCTACCTAAGATTCTTTCAAAAATCAAATTGAGGACCATTTTGTGGATTTAGGACTTTGGCTGGGGCCTTTTTTACTGCACACGAGTCAACGTTGAATCATTAAATTGTCATGAATTTATGTCGTAAGAATGTTGGATGTTGGATATTGGATCTAAACAAAAATGTCTCCAGTTAAGATTTATTTCTTTGATTCGGACCGAGTACTTAGAATACGCCAGAGCTAGATTAGTTTATGTGTGACTTGGTAAAAATAGACTTAGAGGTTTAAATTTTTTTAGAAGGTACAGTTTCGGCAAAAATCACTCTTGGAATGTCTTGAAGGTACAAACCTGCAAGGTAAACCTTCAGTGATTTGTTTGCCCGACATTTCTTGGTGGAGTCGAATTTGCGCGAGACCTGAGAGGCAGTGTGCTAGTTCACGAAATTAAATTTTACATTGTAACTGCCTGCAAATCATGTCAACCAATCAAATGATCCAGACGTCCAGACCACCTGTCGAAGATTTCTCCTATTACCGTACTTGAGCCAAGTGTAAATACCATACTAGGGAAAAATAAATCAAACTGGTGTTCGAATGCACGATGAATCAAGAGGAGAATACTCACACAAACTTTTGTTGTTACCATATTGTGATAAAAAAACCGAAAAATTAAACATAAAAAAGGAGATTCAAAGCAACTCTTCTACTGTGGAAGAACAGCTTTTAATCAAATCCAACGTCATGTTGGCAGATACGAGGCATTCGCTACAGTAGAGCAAAGTGGCAGACCTTCCAATTGTTGATCAGTTTATATCCAAGCATTGCCGAATGTGAAATACGTCAGTAATTTCTGTCCGCTTCGCAACTCATAAATTCTCTGCAAGATCAAAACAAAGGTCTGTCATTCATTTCATAACAACTTCGACTTGGAATATACCTGCTGCTGTCATATTCACCTTCGCTTTGTAGAATATTTGCACGGATGTTAGAACTAATGAAGTATCAACGATATATCAACAGAGTACGTTTGTCACTTTTATATACGCTTGAGTCCGAATATGGCAAAAAAATTCACCAGATTCATCGAAAGAACAGTTCAAGTCCTCTCATAACCATGTACATAGCCAGCTCCAAGTTTAAGTTGGCAGTCTCAAACAGATAGAATGTGCCAACACGGCTACACAATTTTTAGGCAAATAATGACAATACAAAATTTGAAGCAGTAGGTATAACATACCAAAACCCAGCCTCCAGTTTGTAGAGCATGCCAACTTCTTAAGCCCCATTACAGGCATCGCTCGACATGACTCGTACCTTTCTTTTTTCATTGTGCTTTTGAAAGCGATGCCCTGGGCTTTCGCGTCCTGGGCGAAAAGCTTTAACAATTGTTGCCGAATGGTGGTCCTTAGGCTGGACGCTTCGGTAGGTAAAAACCAACGCCGACCGAACTGAAAAAATAAATAAAGTTTTCAATAAAACAATCAAGTAAACCATGCTTCATTTAAACTAAAATCTAGTGTCCAGGGATATTGATCGGATTTTGAATACAAGAATATTCTGTGAAATCACAACTCATTTTGTGAACAAGGAGATGATACAAAAAACATGAGATAGACACGACGACCTCACATGAAGCAGTAGACAAGTAGTTCAGAAGGAAACACACAAAATGTCCAAGACACACGCAAACTAATGACTGCAAATAGGCAGGGTTGCGACCTAGTAGGATCCAAGAATGGTATCTAGAACTACAAACAAAACGGCAGTTTGACGAAAATAGTGTCGATGACAACTCACCAACCCTATACTCTCTAATCTGTTCTCCACGTCGCTGATCTTCAATGTTCCAGGAGCTCTTTCCACAAATTTTTGTATGTAATACAGAAGGAAAAGGCCACAATCTGACCCATTTTCCTGTAGTGGAACCTGTCATACCATTTGACTTAGACAGTTTTTAATCACCGCATACAAGACATTTTAATTCAATCAGAGCTTGCAACCACCTCTTCACCCCAATACAAATACCTTTCCAAGAACAACTGATTGCGACAAAAACTAGAAGAAATGAAAAGCAAACACATAAGTTGTTTGAGGCGCAAATAAGCCCAAAATGCACCATATCGATTTGTTACAATCACATACCGGAACTTTCCTCGTTGGTATCATATGACGTGACAATTTATTCCCACCCCTTTCACCACCCTTGGCAAACGTATATTTCCACTCTGCTACAAGATACCTGACAGCAACAACAGCAAATCATCGCATCTTCATAAGGCTGAGCTCAGCCATATCATAAGGAATGACTTGATGACTTAACAACTTGATCAAATATCAGGATATTTCTGAATATGGATATCTACGACCAGGGAAACTTCTTATCGTGTTTTAGTAGAGAACGAAAATTCATGTAATGCCCTCACCTATTTTGTCAATTCTAGATTCTGATTCGAAAAAAGAAATTTTGTGTAGTGAGTGAATCCTGTACTTGTCGAAATAGTGCAATTTTCACATGAAATATTGCACCATGGTTCACTCTTTCTAATAAATGTCTACATAAATAGTATCTAAGTTTACACCTGCCGAAGGAAATTAATGTCCCTTGAATCTAACCTGTGAAGCAAACGGAATACTGTGGAGCTGTCATGTCCACAGTTCATAGAATCAAGATGCAAAATGCAGCGTTCAGAGCCGCTTGCACTGCCAGGTCCATGGTTGGGAAAGCAAATGATTGCTAAACTCCAATGCAATCTGTGTTTCAAGAAAGATTACTTGAAAATTGTCAAATAACAGAAAGTAAAACATCAAATTCGTCAGAATCTGTAGCAGCGCTACGCAAGACTTACAATGACAATCCTGAGAACACATCATAAACTTGCATAATATATTAACACTCGATGGAACTCTAAACATGTTCTACTGAACAGCAATGCTGGGAAACTTTTAACTCACTTGGAATGCACTGGGACAAAGAGGTAATCTTTTTCAAAAATGTTAATGCCTTTTGTCCACTTCCGTAACTTAGAGAAGTTGTCAGTTTTCTCCCTCTGTTGAGAAAGTGGAATAGACTACTAGTGTAAGAATTCAGGGGCAAACTTGAAACCAAACACTTACAGATAACCCCAACACCCAATCAACAAGATCTGAACCGCTATTGCAAGAAAACTTGAAGGCTACAAAACGAGAACTTACAAAGCTCAGACAAACACATCGTAAAGAAACTTAATGCGTTCACACAACATACCTTCTTGCCAACTACACCACACAATTTTTTATAAAAGAAACTATTGAAGAAGTGAAAACGTCGACTTCGTTCCAGACTCAGAAACTCCCTTTGGATGTACCTGTGCGAAACACTAAAATCAACGAAATATCCTTGAAATAGTGACCTTACATGGCCAATTAGACCTGAAGTAAATATAGGATAAATCTTGGTTATCTCTATTGAGGTGGTCTTGTTTGACCCCTCATTGCGAGACCTAATATGACAGCAGAGGATTATGACAAAAATTTCCAACTAGTGATACCATTCAGGTTCACATTTCTATGGTCGTACTTGATGTAAAAATCAATGATAGTGTCATTCAGAAACTCCAACGGATTTAGTAGTTGAACGTCCGAAGCCAGAATTTCTACTGCCTCTGGATCCGTCCTGCATCACGACGTATTACATAATCAGCCCTGTGAGACTACACTATGTCCATCGACATAGACATGCGCAAAGAATGCAGCAAAGGCAATGGCACGCAGATCCCGTCCTGGTTTTAATCAAAGATGAAACTTCTGATAATCGCATAAAGCACGAAATCTCGGAGAGTCAGAATGAACAAGTCGACCTTGATGGGTAAGCGATCTTGAATCTCTCCAATCTGCAAAACATACGGAGATTAGACCAGTTAAACTGAACGAAATTGTCATGTATGGAATCGTTACGCTTTAAACCTGTAGTTTTTTAAGTGCAGAATGGACTAATTTCCCAACTAGTGTTCAACAAAAGGTGACAGGATTGTGTTAACCAATCTTAATATAGTAATTATTCGACACCAACACTTGGTTCTGATGTGTTGAACATAACATGATGATTTAATGAAATAGATGGAAGCAAAAGAAGTGAGGGGACTAGAAAAGACTAAATGAAGCATTATTTGTGATTAATAATATGAGACACCTTTTCCCTGCGCTCTGCAACCTTGGTTGGCAACGCTGTTCACATGGGTTAATTGTGGAACCAGTGTCATGTGCTGCTATCTCCTCTTCATCAGAAGAATCAATCTCAATAGCTGTACACTGGTAAGAACAAAATAACTGGATGAGGCAGTCCAGATGTACTAATACTCATAATTCCATAATTAAAGATAAATAAAACCTAACTACGAAGAAGATATGTGTTGAAATGAAGCATACGTAAAAGCTGGGCGTCCAGGAACAATTCTCCAAATCCTTCAAACTTTCATTCAGGTGAGCAAGAGATATCTTACAGGTGTTCTTCCGATAATATCACTCTCATATTTGACACTCCGCTGCATCTGACGATTATCATGTGATTGTGTATCGTGAGTCTGCAAAAGATCGAAAGCAAGCAGGAGATATATCAAGAATCCGTCTGTTCCACAGTGCAAGGTAAGCTTCACCACTAGAAGAGCAAATACCGCACAACAATTTTCACGCCCTAATTGTGGAGTCTGATAAGAACAATCCCACACACCTGAAAGTTTGTGTACAAAGAACGGGCGGCATCCACAGGTTTCAACTTCTCCCTGCACTCACAGAATGAAGCGAATTATTGCTGCATTTATTATTCGATAGAAAATTTTCCGTCTCCAATTGTTGATACATATTTGTAATCAAATCGGTATATATACATGCAACGACTTCAAGCCCACATACACCTCATTCAGGACAACCGTTACACCAACACACATAGCCTAGTATAAAAACAGAAAAGTCGTGAAGTCAGTTCGACAGGGTACATGGGAAGCTGATTCATTGCAGAGACATAATTATATTATTTAGACCATTATGAACCCACTGATAACAGAAACACAAGAAAAGACTACATTCAGGAATTCTGGACGAGTTGAAATACTGCAGGTTACATACCGTCTTCTGTAAAGCTCAAAGTAGTCAGCACTACTTTGCTCAACAGACTTGTCGTCAGATGCTCTTAATTGCTCTGTCAATGACGCAGGGCTCTTGCTTGAAAGTCTTCTTGACAAATTTGATGTGTTAATCTCTTTGAAACTCTCAAAGGCCTCACTGTCCTGATTCAGCTTCGGTTCATCGTTTGTTGTAGTGGCGGCGCTGTTTGAAGAGATTCTCTCAAAGGTAGAGTTTTCCTCCTTATCATTCAAATTTGCAGTCGAATAAGATGATCACAATGTCCTCATTAATATTAATTTATCACGATACTAACAACAGCTTTCAACTACTTTAAACTTTCACTTGAGAAAACTCAGAAATCACCATGACGACAACCTACATTTAATCATGATTATACCTTCATTATGGATAAGATAATGCATCCCTCGAGAATGTTCCTTTGTTGTAAGAACCCGCCTCCCAGGAAGCTCGACCAAGGGGTGGGCCCGTTAAAACAAGGATGCCCTCGAGGGAATACAATGCCCCGCGTAAAGGACGAGGGCGTAACAGTGCGGTGAAATTTTAAAGGCTGTGCAATGCAAACGTCCGAACTCTATTCCACAATAAACCTCCGACTTGAAGTGGAAAAACCCCCTAAGTACTTTACGATTTGCGAAATACATTACCAATTTAATGCTATTTACTAAAATACACTGTGCCGATGTAATCCTAAAATATGTGACTCTGAATTTGAAACTTCAAATTATGATTGCCAATTTAACAATTAAAACTAATGCAAATGAATACAAACACCAACATGTCGTTCAGAATACTACCAACAACTACCACACGATCACAAGGAGAAGGTAAAGCAATAGATAAACCTCTCAGCTACCTTGTCAAGGAAGGAAATGTTCGTCCTCCGGCAGAAATTGTTCTGTCGTTTTGATAGTGTTTTGAATCTGTGCTGCTGTTCGTGGAAACTATTTGTGAAGAAAAATCTCGACGATTGCTTGCGAAACCAAAACATACTGACCTGCTCTGCCGCCAACAACCAGAAATTACCAAAAACCGTTAAATCCGAAGAAATGAGATGCAAATGTCGGTATATAAGATCATAAAGTTGCAATGCGGACTATTCGCACTAACAAACTGCCAATAACACACAAACACTACGACTCTTCAATGCAGCCATAATACTGGCTGGCATTCATGGCATATCTGGCGAAACAATGTTTAATGTCATCAACTCAAGTTTCATTACTTGAGGTTACACTTGGTTAAAGTCTACAAGATGTAACCCACATGATAACGTGAAAAAAATGTGTACGCGGGTGCCACAGCTGAAATCAACAAAAATTCTATGGACTTGGACAGCACTTCATATGCCATATGGAATTTATCTATGGACTACTATCATCGCAATGTGATCATGAAGTTTACCTTCTGACGTCGACGATGTCGCGTCGCTGACTCCCACTTCCCACACTTCTTTGAACAATCATTGTCTTTATCTTCTTCATTCTTGTAATGCGTCGTTTTCGAGTTACGTGGTACATTTGTATCCTTCGAAGAATTTCCATCAATAAATTCTAGGAATTTTCTACGTTTCACCTCAGGCATCACTCCAACATTATCCTGGAGGTCATTCGGACTGAAAGAACGCGTCCTCTTGCGACGCGCCATATTCTAATTGGGGAGCTACAACTGGATTTTTGAGTAAGAACTGAATCTTCAAGAAATCGCATCTGAACACACTTCAAGTAAGCTGACTGACTGCAACCTGCACTGTGACAAACAGAACTCATATGTGAATTAATGTGTGTGTTCAATCGGTGAAAGATCTTGATCTATAAGAATTCCGCATAAACTTCATCCAAGAGCGGTGCAGGTCGTTTGAGTTCGGAACAGAGCTAAGCATGCGAAAATAGGTAGTTGATGAAAAGGCCCCAGGTAAAGAATGCAAACCCACATCACTCAATACTACAGAAAACAGTAAAATCAAGTGATACTCAATCGAAAACAAAACTCCCTAGATTGAAGCAGCACGTACCCGAAGAAATCGAGCATTCCGGAACACGAACCACGTATAAACCCTGGCAGTAGCAAACAGTCTGAAACTGAGAACACGAGGAAAGGAACCAGCTACCACATCACAACAAGCTTTTAAATTTTTGTAAAATCAAACACCGAAGTCCTCTTCCCCTGTTGCTGCTCCGAAAATCCTCCGAGCTGCGTGAGCTCTCGGTTTCCCCACTCTCCGCCATCCTAACATTCTTCGCCATCCTAGCATTCCATGGCTCGGCATCCAAAATCGCACACAACCAGGGAAAGCGTAAGGGAGTTGAACAAACCGTGTCACAACAGACGGCGTTGGCGATTAGGGTTTAAGGAAGAGAGGTGAAGAAGTCTGTCTAGCAGATGGTAAAAATGATAAAGGCAACTTTTCCCATCTCCGTGACTCTTGGCCCACAATCTCTACGCTCCACAATCACGCCGTAGCTCTCCATCTCCATGAGTCCAGTTCATTCCAACGGATGTTTGTTTTCCATGAATGCAGAGAGCAACACTACTGCCAACTCTGTCGACTAAACCTCAAAGCATTTTGTATGTAAGTTTGGAACAAGGCCAATCGCCCTTTTCCATCCACGGAGTAAAACCGCACTGAGTATTACAACATGTAAATGACCGAGTGGTTATTCAAACCATTTTCAAGTATAAATCTCGTACCTCTTTGATTTCGTACAACGTAATTTCAGTCAGGTTCTCACTGTGGAAAAATGTTGTAATAATACGGGTTGAGTTTTGCATTTAAGACCAACAGAAACACTTGCGCGAGGGTTGTTTGTTAAATCCTACTTTTGTGAATGTCATGCTGTTGCACTGAGGAGGGCACACGTCAGTTCACTTACAAATGCTATTCTCACGTGAAATCTACGTTTGCATATGACAACTGGAAAGTGCCGAGTGCAATTAGTGAAGAATGAACAGCATTCTAGCATAATCAGTCTCTTTTTGCGGGGCGCACAGAAATTGGTTCCCTAAGGAAGTTGCAGTGGTGGTCAATCTCTTTTCATGGCCTGTATGTTCGGCAATCTACTGAGAAATTCCAAAATTCGTATTGAAGGATGCCAGCAGGAGTTTCTTTTTCTTTTTCTTTTTCTTTCTGTCTTACTTTCTTTCCTCTCCTTCCGTTTGCTTTCAGAATCACGTTTATCGGTTGAATTCAGTGTCTCTCCAAATCCAAAAAGGAGGGGTATGGGACAGGAAAGTATTGGAGAATATACCGTAGAGGGAGTGGGGCCGGCATTCGAGAAGCGCAGAGGAAGGTAGGGCCAGTTCAACGAGAAGGGGGAGAAAGGACAGAATTGAAGAAGCCAGGACTCAAGGGGGAGCGTAGAGAGCACCTGTTGCAAAGTAAAGTACGATCATTCATTACCAGGACGTGGTTACGCACTTCGAGATGATACCCCCCCTCCTCCCACTTCAATTGCACTATTCTTAAATTGTTTGATTGCAATTCTCCTCGCATTGCCACTCTGCCTCTGCCACTGCTGCAACTCTCCCCCCCGCTTGCGCCAAAGGTAAAGCCAAACCTCATCGGGGCTTGATCACAGCGTGGCTCCATCGCGACACCAGACTAGCGTGGCTCATTAGTGTGTGTGTCTCACACCCACATTGTTGTGTGTGATTCAATGCTCTAGATGAACACAAAACGCCGGAAATGTCTACTCCAGTTGTACATGTTAGGTGCGGAAGAGCTTTTGAGTTACAATCAACGATACGATGTGGAAACCCACCATTGTCGCATTTGGAGCAAATGCGTGCATGCTTGCGTGTCGATCAGTTACCTCGCACACAACCCACCCAATTCAGTTTAAACCGTAGGTTGATTTTACGACATTAACAAGTTCTGATACAAGCCTGAAAGTACTGTAAGGGAAGTATTATGCATTGTTTGCAGTTGCAATTTCATTAGAAGAGGAAGTATGGACTTTACGCAAAGCTGCCTGCTGGCGCGCTCTTGCATGGAAGAGCACGCGGACGGCGTAGAACAGTGTAGAAGTCGATCCCCCGGCCAATGTCGGACCATTGTCACACTGTTAAGCGTTGGAATGCAATAATGAGATTTCAACGAGTCCCCAGATGAAGACTTTGCCAGGGATTGCCGTACCCCCCCCCCCCTCCTCCACCGAGGGAATGGTTGAACCACTCTCACGCTGTGAGCTCTTAGTGAACCAATCTGCGATTGACTGCATTCAGTGAAAATCTACGAGACGGCGACTGATTGTTCTGCTCAAGATGAATGCAACAAATGCTGTAAGGGACAATGCATGTTGATAAGCTGCTTCATCACCTGAAAGAATACAGAAGGACGCAGACGGCGGACGCAAGTTGCTCGTGGTGGCAAGAATCCTAGCATGCGACAGAAAACCGTCCAAGATCGACAAGTTACAACAAATGCTTTTCATTATAAATACGATCTAATGCATGCGTCGTTCATCCACAACGTATCACTTAGAAATTTTGTTGCACAAAAACGTGTCCAGAACACCTCTTCTATGAAACCGAAAACTCTAAAAATGCAAGTAAAAATCTCTCGTTGTACCCAGCATATCGCGGCCACAGGCCATCTTTCCAGGCGTCCTCTCTGACTGGCACAGAATCTCCAAAATACTTTCAGAATATTTGATTCTCTAGAGCCTGTTTCCAAACATATTTCTGAGTGTCATAGAGGTCTTCCTATCAACGTGAAGGATTCGGGTTTATACCAATTACTGCATCATGGCTCAGCAAGTGGTCAAGGACTTGTCACAGCTAGAATTGAGCTGTAGTCTGCAGCAACTAATCTGAAATAAGCCGAACATGTAGAGTGTCATGCTTCCAAACTACGATGGTTACAGTGAAACAATAAGATGTTGTGTAGACGAAATAACCTGGAAGAGTGGAGTACCTACAAGTACAGTAATATGTATTGAAATACTCCCCAGAAATCTTTGTTAATTCATGCCAGGTCTTGAACTGATCCGGAGCAAAACAGTTCTGAATAGATATAAAACACAAGACATGCACCGACAAAAGACACAGCATGCTTCACATTCCCAATGCGGATGCAGGGCACTTGTAAACATCAACGTGTCCCTTCCATACGTTCTGATGTGATATCATTTGACAGCGGAAGATGGCGCGCAGCAAAAACAATAGCATCTAAAACGAGCCACATTCCCAGGATTAGAGGCCGTCACATTGTAGAAATAAGATTTTATTATCATGTGTAATGTAACACACAGATGTCCAGAGTACAATTGGCAACTAAGCGAAATCCGCATCTAGCCTAACACTGATAAAAACACAATGATTCCAACCTATACCTCATCGGTGGCATGTCACGGCACCAACAAGACCACATTCAATCAGCTCACGCCTGGAAGGTTAATCACATCCCCTGACGGCCTCGGAATGAAAACATGGTACAGGCTACATCTTGTGAAAACATGGATTGCTGAGAATGCTGCATCCATCTAGACACAATCCGCAGCCCAATGGTGACAGTAGCGAGGATACCAGCCAAGAGGAAGCTCCCACTTCCAGGCGGTAACAAAACGATCCTCCCGCTAAAAACCAGCGGCTGCACAACTTACGAAAACAGGAGCTACTGGATCTAGGAGCTACACATAATACAGGCATGGAGCTAGAAGCTCGGTTCAAAATCTTGGGAGCCAGGGACAAATGGGAGCATGAATTTCACATGTCCAATCCCTCAACCCGCCTCGAAACCAAGAATCTTGAGGTTTACATGCCATGATGATCTTCGAGTACGGCATCTTTTTCAGACAATCACCTGACCGGTGGTTGCATCAACAAACTCCTTCCATTTCTCACACTTCACTTCCGAAATGGAGTCTTTGTTGTTGTAAAGGTCCCAGACCTTGTGTTGAAGGAAGCGAACATACTCAAATGTCTGGCTGAGCATGTGCACAGTGTCCAAGCGCTCTCCATTCGGCACAAGACTCTGCAGAATACGAATGCGGTCAGTGAACTTCTCCCTGCGAGTGCGAGCAGCAATGCTCTGAGGATCAGTCGCAGTGCCGTGACGGCGTCGCTGCTTCGGGGCTGGAGGAGACGCAAAATTGGAGCGAAAGTCCTGATCAGCTGGAGAGTTGCTGTATAACAGCGCGCTCAGCGCAGCAGCATCAAATTTGTCTGTGTTTGCACCTCCTTGGCCTAGAGACGGAAGAGAAAGAGAAGTTTCTTTGCCACCCGACGCAGAGGATCCACCGTATGCAGTGCCAGCGGCACATGTACCCAGCATGGCGGAGAAAGAACGTTTGTTGCTGTTCGCACCGATGAGTTCTGCCAACTTCTTCTGAATCTCGTCCGCCTTCAACACCGAACTGATGTTCCCAACTGGACTTGTACCCTGAAGAGTCGACGACGCGAACAAATGCTGGTCCAAGGGCGTTGTTGGGGAACTCGGCGAAGAACCGGCAAGACTGGTGGGTGACGTGATGTTATGCTGCTTGATATAATCGAGGGATCCACTTCCAGAGGTATGTTGAGAACTCGACCATGGCTGGTGCGACCAGCAGAGACGTCCAGGGTGATCGGGTGAACCGTTGAAGACAGCCTGTGAAGAGAGCTTCGGCGGAATCGAGAGCTGGCTAGGCCTTGTACTTAGGTTAACACTGTTGCCAATCATGGGGTTCTCAGAGTCATCAACGCCTCCAACGAGAAAAGATTGGCAAAAGTCTGGCGCTGGGGCTGCGTGAGCCATCGTTGATAGCGATGCCGCCAACTCAGAACCTCTTCTAAAGTAATTGTAAGGACCGGTGTCCCCGGTGGAATGTCCATGATGAGTGGACACCAAGGAGCCCAATTGTCCGTCGGAGAACGAGAGCCCGCATGCACCGGTATCTGAAATTTCGTCTGGCATTGCTTCCAATCGAAAATCTGGAAGGACCGCGTCTATTGCCTCCTGTGGACTCCAGAAGTCGTCCACGCAATTGACGATTGCGTCCTGACTGCCGTAGCTCAGACTGTCATTGCTCTGAGAGTCGGACAGCTGGGGTTGAACCTTCGACTCAGGGTAAGCACCCACTGTAAGCTGGTCACGATTACGGAGCATCATATCAGAGGAGTCCCTACTGCCTAAGTCGGAGGGGTGCGCCGGAAAGACCGTTTCCGGTGATCCGACGCCAAAACTTGGAGTACTGCATGAGCCAGTGTTGTTAATTGACTCAAAAGACGGATTGCGGGCAAGCCCTGGGGCCAAGGAGTTAACCCCGGCGCGCCCAGGTGCGAGCGTGATCGCGTTGGCAACTTGGTTTCGAGCCGCAACGTAGCTGCTCCCATGGTTCGAATTCAGAACACTATCATTTTGATCAGATTCAGGAACTACAGTTGCGTTCAGAAAATGATGAGGCTGCACACCGTAGTGGACATTGTGCAGCCCTTTCGTGAACCCCTGCATGCCGCTGGGGTTACTTGACCACGTCGGGAGATCTCCACTCCTTGAAGCATCGTAGAATGAGTTGCTGTGCTGGACATCTCCATCTCTCAGACATTGAGCCACCTGATTCGAGCCTTGGCTCCACTTCCATGAAAATTTACTTAAACCGAACCCTTGCTCCCTGCCTAGAAAACAGTCCTCAACTCTTGCAACCATCTCTTCCCCCGAGACCTCCTTGCAACAACCGAAAATTGTGAGCGTCGCAACCTTCACTACCACCGTATCCTCCCCAATCCCAGCTACCTCAGTTTACACCACCAAGAACAGGAGAATTCAACACTTGAAAGCCCTTCTTGCCAAAGCTCATGCCACTCTCCAAATGACGTTAACATCCATGCCCTGTCACACACAGGCTTTTCACTACCATCACCGCACACCTCTTACACGAGACAACTGATCTAACCAGTCGTCATGCACCCTCCTAACGCACCAGGGACCCCAAAAAGCTGTAGCATTTGCAAGAGTCTTCACAGAGCCGCCTAAACCCCCTCGATCTACAACAGATAGTTCCACCCACACCAGCTTAAACCCAACCGCTGCAACACACTAACAAGCTCACTGATCGCTGACCAACACTAGCACCCACCCCTCTTCTCAGCGACACTGATAATAATGGTGGTCGTCATCAGCCGCTCATTCTATGCTTGGTTCTGGAATGCTCGGTTGCAGGGCGGAAAGTGAAGAGACAAGCTGCGACTCGTCCACTGGAGGGAACAGCGACGGCTAGTAGGCATCGGCACGCAGTGCGCAAATAGATAATACAAAATCATACACTGGGATCGATACTGCTTGTATAGGCCGTGAGGGAAGGTCCCCACGGGGCCCACTTCCGCGGTGTGACCCGCCAAGGCCCCCGGTATTGCGCCTCGGGTTCGCGATCACCCTGTGACGCTGCCCGCTGACTGCCGCTGGATTCGTTGCCGCGAGGTCCCGCCCCGCTGCCGCTCGCCGTTGTTCTCTGCTCATAACTCCCCTACAGTTCCTGCCGCTGACATTTCCAACCCTGTCTGTTGAGGATTGAACTTGCGCCTCATCTCTCCATACTCTCATGATGTGGTGTCTCCATCATTCAACCCATGAGTAATCTCTCAGCTTCTGTCCTTCCATTACATTTGCTGGTGAATTTCCATTCCTCTTTCCCTTCGTTTCGTGCGGAGAATTCCTCTACGATGTGCTGCTCCAGCTTTCCATCCCCCATGTACACTTTTGACCACAAGAAGTCTTGGTTGGTTGATGTCTGAATCTTTGAGTTTCCACCATTTATGACAATCTGCTCCCATTTACGGTGTAGTTATTGGTTCTTTTGAAATTAGTGTGCTGTTCACTTGCTTATTGTGCTTTCATTACACCAATTGTCATGCGATGATTCCGAATGGAGGTCATTTTTAGCTTTCTTACAAGCTGCTGTTTTCTTTTGATTGTACTCATAAATGAACCAGGTAGTACCCAAAATGTTATATTCCTCTCTCCAAAAAAACATGAACAAAGAAAATGGAACTTGTTATGAACTCTCTCTGTTTAGAATTTGACTAGTGCGGACTCAAACATGCGGTGCTGTTTTATAAAACCTTTTCATAGCCATGGATCGCATTTATAAATAGCACCAAAGTACTATTCAATGAATCATATATCGTTGATCGCGACAGTACTCGTGTGTTTTGATGTAAAAATTGTTTCTTTCAGAAACATACGACATTCTTTTAACAAAAAAACAACATCGACCACTCAGCAACCGTTATGCTTTTTTCTTTCTTTCCTGCGAAGGCAAGGCCGCGCTGCAGTAACAAACGAATTCTAGTAAACGTTACCCCAACTGATTGGACAACAACTTGGCAGGTCCATGCCCCATCAAAATCGGCGAATAGTCAACACCAAGTCCCGCCACATCCCCACTCAACCCGCAGTAAAATAAAATACAATCCAACTCACAATAATCCAATTTCCAATTTGGAAGCATCGACGAGCCACACGAGTAAAGGTTGGGTTCCAATTACTACAATCCTCTAATTGGGGGGTACCGGATTTTACACACACAAACACACAGCTAAAGGGAGCTCTCAAGTAGCAAGGAAGGCATTGAAAGTTACGGGTGCTTTTGCGGGACTTTTTCTGGCCAGAGGAGGGAAAGCAGGAGCCTGAGGGGGAGCGAGAGAGTGCGCGGAAGCATTCGTGCGGAGCTGAAAGGGTGTGGACAAGCGAAGAACCGACACAGGTATGTAGGAGATAGGAGCCCCTCATTGTCCGGGGTAGAGTCGAAACGACGAATTCGCTAGTAGTAGTTCTAGTCGCAGTAGCACTTGGGGCCCAAAGATAGGGGGCCCGGGAGAGAGCCCTTCGGGATTCTCAATGCAACCACAAAGTCAGGGGAGACGGTGATGTGAGCCCGCGGGGCTGCAATCTCGTATCCACTTGCGTTCGCGGTAATGGGACCAGGGTTGTTGACTCTGCAATACTTCTGACTTTCGACGATGCAGCAACCACGTTGACCCCCGTGTATGGGCGGATCTCGGGGTATCTCGCAGTTGCCCGTCGGGTGTCACGGGGGTATCTGAGGCCGGGTCTGACTGAGTGAGTGGGAGGGGGGGGGGGTGTGTTGCGGCTCCTTCTGTATTTGCCTTTCGTGCTTTGCCTTTTGCATTGTCTTCTTTTTGGGTTTTTCAGACATGATTCTTTCAGACTTTGGCTGTGTTGGAGAACCGTTGGCTGTTGTGGCTAACTGGCTCTTTGTGGTTGTCATGATAAAAGCATACTGGTATTTTTATTTTATTCTTCTTTTTTCTTCTTTTTTGAATCCCAGGTTGAAGCTCCTTTTTGTTTTATTCTTCATTTCCTTCTTTTTCTTCTTCTTCTAATCCTGTGCATTCCTGACAATTCACCTTGGGTGTTGTAATTTAGCAGCATCCACAGAAAGTGAGTGCACTCCGCAACAGTGAGTTTGCCCTGGGGAGGTTTGTTTTGTTTTGTTTTGTTTTTTTTTTTTTGTTAAACACGATGGTAAAAACAAGATGTGCAAGTTTCTCCTTTTTAAAGGAAATTATTTTATATATATATATATATATATATATATATTAGTACACATATTTTATACATGTAATAAAAATGTCAATATATCATGGAGATTTTTTTAAAAAAGGTCCAATTCATAATTGATTGAAAATGAAATCAATAGTACTCACCTTCATTTCTCACTTTCTTTTTATCAAACCTCATTTCAACATTCCAAGCTTAACCATGTCATAGTATAATAATAGTACTAATAATTATTAAAACAAAAGGGAATGGACCCATTGCTTAGAGGTATAACAATGGGTCTGAAACCATAATCAAATACACCAAACCATGCTCCTCAGAACATAACACAAAATGCATACAAGTCAACTACAAATTACTGCTGATTCTAAGATACTCTGTGAATAGCAGATTTGGTGGCAGTTCACCTCAAATCCAGTGAGTAAAATCTCAGCAAATTGATCCTATTTTCCTTTCTAGATTATCAACCTTAAAGATGTAAGTTAATCCACAAGTTGGGTCAGCCCCATGGCTTCATGCAAAACCTGGGGCATGATAAGTGGTGGGCGCACTGAAGTAGTAGCAGATAGTGTTGACACCATGGCTCCACGCAAAAGAGGGGGCCTTGAACAAAGGGGGTTTCCGGGGGGGGGGGGGGTTCAAAATGTATTGTTGTTGGAACATGTGCACTTGGTGAAGAGTGACACAACCAAAAAACATACTCCCCTGAATTTTTGGGTTGGATGAAGTGATCCAACTGTTTGCATTGGCTCCATGTCTTGTGAAAATTTGAGTTTTTGGAATTAAATATCTATTATTATTATTATTATTATTATTTTTTCTTTGATATGGATGGTGAGGTCTTACCTACAAATGGCGGCAACCACTACACAGCTGCCATGGAAATGGGTTGGTATGATATGTGACAGTGCAATTTTTACTCGCAGCCTTTTTCCCCTAACATACAGTGTGGAATCAGGACTGATTGTGCTACATGACTCCAGCTTGTTGTTATTAGAGTTGTTGAAAAGATATACTACTGGTTTTTGTAAAATATACAAATAGGTCACATGAAGAAAGAAAAAAAATGGATACATATATATATATATATATATATATTTGTTGTCTCCCAGGTTTCAACTTCTTGAAGCTTTGACCAAAATGTACTACCTTTTGCAGTAACATTTATCACAGAGTAACATGAAATTGTTTAGTTGGGATTTATCTCCAAGTGTAGTTTCCTGCTCTCAACAAGTTCCACAAATAGGGAAATTGCCAATGTTTTCAAGCCTCAAGCAGGAATGCCATGTTCACTCGAGATCAGACTCAAGGTTAAAACTTTCCAACTCAACCAAGTTCTGCAATTAATCAAAAATGCAATCTGCAGTGTGATTGGCGGTGGGGTCCAGATGCTATCATGTTAATCAATTTTCCTCCA